>NW_027418268.1:0-25985 GCF_009905375.1 Apium graveolens | reverse complement strand
AGACCTCTTTTAGCAAGTTGTTCTTTAGATTAGCAATTTGAGCTAACAGATTTTCAGTGTTGTGTCTGTGTGTGCGCTCACCTGAATAGCTCTCCTGTTTGGTTCACTCAACTCACGTGCTTGTGTTTCTCTCAATATAAGTGCTCGTGAGGAGCCATCCTATAGCTGGTCTTCTGTACTGCAATTGAAATCACCCTAGCTCTTCAAGAGAGGTCAGTGGTGGTGCAATGGAATTCACGAGTCCCGATCCTCAGTCAAACTATCTTATCATGTGAAATAGATGTCTGAATTGCTTCAGAGATAGACTTGACCGATGTTGCCCTCCACTTTCTCAAGATAAATCTGCGAGTGGAGAATCCCGTGAGGGAGCCAGAGGTGTTGGATCTAGGAGGGGGAGAAAATGACTCTATTAAGGTGGCTGAGAGTCAGATTTTCCTCAGAAGCATATGACTGCTCTTTGCCGTAACTATGGCAGGACACTGTAACCGACTCAATGTGCACTCCTCTCTCTGTGTCCTGAGTATCATCTATTGGTCTGTATGCTTCCATTGTGAGTAATGGAAGTGTGCTTGACTCAGTACAAGATGCCATGGCCCTATGATGAATTTCAATAGATTCATCCTGTTGAGAGAATGTCTCTAGTAACTGTTCATTGGCCATTTCAAAGTCCATGTCCTGTTGGAAGGACAAGGATGGGCTTTCAGATGCCTGAGTAAGTTCTTCTTTTCTTGGGAGGAGGCAGAGCTGAGGGTTCATTCACATCCAGAAACACATACTTCCTACTAACCTTCTCGGTAACATTTTAGACAGTGGGGGAGAGTTGAGACAGGTTGTGACTCTGTGTTTGGCTCTATAACCTGGGATTGAAGCTGCGGTTCTACAACTTCATGGTCAGCTCTATCAACCACTGGGGGTCTTTCAACAGAAGTAGGAATAGTTTGAGAGTGAGGAACTATTACCTGCAGTGGAAAGAGCATGAGATGTGTGTGCCTGGGTGGCTTGAACCACTGGAGTTTGAGCTTGCTGTTCATGACCGGGAAGATTGAAAATTGGTAAAGGAATGAAAGTGGCCATGAAAGCACGCTACAAGTACTGGACACTTGCATGAATTTGAAGGTTGTGTCTTGGCGTGTGTAGATCTTTTTGCTTACGGGAGGGGTTCAGCTACTGATGAGTTAGCAAAACAGAGCCTTATGCTCAGGTCTGTGAGAAGATGTTCTGCTATAAGCATAAGAAAACGAGGGTGGGTAGCACGAAACCCTATGATTCGTAGAATGATCACGCAAAGCTGTAGTGAGGACGTCTCAGAAAAATGGGTAAAAGTAGTTTGTCAAAATTGATCCTTTGATTGAAAACAACCGCAAGACCAATATCTGCAGAGTGGAAGTGATGTTGTGAAGTTGGATTTAGTGCAGTTGGCAAACACTTTGGAAAGTGTATCGAAGAAAATATCCCATTCGGAAACCCAAATTGGATTTGGACAGCTTGGTTAAATTAATCACCCCCTGATAGTGAATGGCATGGAAAAAGTTTGAAATCTCATTTTCAGAGGGTAAATACAGAAATTGTCCATTGGAAAATTTAACGCTCGATTGATGTCTGTTTCATCAACTACATACTGATTGTTGCCACGGTGAATAAAACAGATGTAGAATCATCGGTCACAGTAGAGGTTGTGCAAATCAGTCTAAGCAGATAGACATTTAATAGCACATTTGATTAATAGCAGAGCTAACAATCGAATGGTCATTTAAAAATCTAATCCACGGCTTAAATTTTTTCCACATCACACTTTTCTGGATTAAAATAACCAACATGATTATGCGAGACAATTTGGAAATTGAGAGCCATTAAAAATATAATAAAACACACACTTTCAGAATTTTAAGAATTAAATTAAGAAAATTCGAATTTTTAAGAAAAAATTAATAATTCGAATTAAGTCAATTATATCCGAAAAATTTAGAAAGAAATGTATCTCGTTAATGTTCTTAACTCACCCAAAGCAGATCTGCAAACTTACAAGACACAAAACCAAATTGAAATACCAAAAAAAACTGATTTTGGAAAGAAAAAAAATGAAGTGAAATAGTAAAAAAATGGGCAGCACTTCCTCACTGTATGTATACACACGTATATGTATATATCACAGTTAAGTGTGCTGAGTAAAAACTCGAGCAAGAACAATGGTGACTGTTGATTTGATCGAAGAGAGAGAGAGAAAGAAACAACGGTTGAAGAAAGAAAGAAAAAAAAACAGCAGTGAAGAAATGATTTTAAAACTCTATACAAAAGCCTAAGTACTACACCTGGTATGACAATCCGGGATTGGTCATACCGATTGTCATACCAGGCAAACGGTTGGATTTAAAGGAAAATAAAAATAACTGGTATGACAATCTGATAGTCATACCAATTGTCATACCAGTATAAAATATCATGAATTATAACAGAATAAACTAGAAAGACAATCGATAGTCATACCGATTGTCATCTAGTACAAAAATACAAAAATAAAAAGTAATATTATATATATATAATATAAGTTTTATAACTGGCAAGACTATTGATAGTCATATCGATTGTCCTTGCCAGTATAAACTAAACTGAAAATTTAAATTTTAAATAAAACACATATGAACTGGAATGACTTTCAGCAAGACATTTCCAAAAGTCTTACCGATTGTCATTGCAGTTATAAACCAATATAAACAGAATTTACACTTACAGAATATATTTACAAAATTAAAATACTCAGAAATAATTATATTTTATTCCAAAAACAGATTTCTGTTGAATTTTAGCAAATAAATTCATAGAAAAATATTTGTAGAGAAAATAAAAAATTCTGAGATATTAAAATTAACAAGTTGAATAAAATAAATAAGATAAGATAATAACAATTACATAGAATTAAGCAAGAAATATGGTATGAAAAATTCATTTATAAATTCATTCAACAACAAATCTCAGATATTAACTAGTTTAATCACTAAAGCTATTCAACATACCCAATTTACCAACTAATCTGGTAAATATGGATTCATCAAGAGGTTTAGTGAAAATATCTGCTATTTGTTCTTCTGTTGGAACAAAAAATAGTTCAACAGTACCATTCATGACGTGCTCTCTAATAAAGTGATACATGATGTCAATGTGCTTGGTCCTTGTGTGGTGCACAGGGTTGTTGGTGATGGCTATTGCACTTGTATTATCACATAGAATAGGGATTTTGTTCAATACAGAGCCATAGTCCCGTAGCTGATTCCTAATCCACAAGATCTGAGCACAGCAGCTTCCAGTAGCAATATATTCAGCCTCGGCCGTTGAATTGGAAACTGTTTGTTGTTTCTTGCTGTACCATGAGACTAGTCTGCTACCTAGGAATTGACAACTCCCTGAGGTGCTTTTCCTATCAACAACACTTCCTGCGTAATCTGAATCTGTATATCCAACAAGGTTAAAACCAGATTCTTTAGGGTACCAAATACCTAGATTTGGTGTTCCCTTAAGATATCTCAAGATTCGTTTAACAGCAACGAGATGAATATCTCTAGGATCCGCTTGGAACCTTGCACATAAGCATGTAGCATATATAATATCTGGTCTACTTGCAGTGAGATAGAGTACCGAGCCAATCATACCTCTGTAGCTTGTGACATCTACCTTAATGGAGTTTTCACATGGTCCAAGCTTGACAGTTGTAGTTGACGGAGTCCTTGCTGATGCAGAATCCTCTAGATTGTACTTTTTGAGGAGTTCCTTGAGATACTTGGATTGACAAATAAAAGTTCCATCTAACCTTTGATTTACTTGTAATCCAAGAAAGAACTTCAGCTCTCCCATCATGCTCATTTCAAATTTGCTGTGCATTAACTTAGCAAATCTCTTACAGAGATTATCATTAGTAGACCCAAATATTATATCATCCACATAGACTTGGACTAATATAGTATCATTCTTATGCTTATTAGAAAAGAGAGTTTTGTTTATGACACCTCTAATAAAGCTATTTTCAATAAGAAATTCAGAGAGAGTGTCATACTATTTTCTCGGAGACTGTTTGAGACCATAGATAGCCTTGAAAAGAAAGTAGACAAAATCCAAATGATTCGGATCTTCAAAACCAGGAGGTTGCTCTACATACACCTCTTCATCCATCTTTCCATTCAGAAAGGCACTCTTGATATCCATTTGATAAACTTTAAAGTTCGAGAATGCTGCGAATGCCAGAAATATCCTGATGGCCTCTAGTCTAGCTACTGGAGCATAGGTTTCATCATAATCAATGCCTTCGGCTTGAGAATACCCTTTAGCTACCAGTCTTGCTTTGTTTCTTGTAACCACACCCATCTTCATCTAGTTTATTCCTGAATACCCATCGAGTACCAACAACTTCTTGTGTGTAGGTCTAGGTACCAGTTTCCAGACTTGTTGATGTTCAAACTGATTGAGTTCATCTTGCATAGTAATCACCCAATCTGGATCAGTCAGTGCTTCTTCAATCTTCTTAGGTTCCATCTCAGAAAGAAATCCTGAGAACAGGCATTCATTTTGAGTAGCATGTCTAGTTCTGACTCCAACATTTAGATCTCCAATAATCAATTCAAAAGGATGAGCTTTATTCCAGACAGCCTGTCTTGGAAGATTTGATCTTGATGATTCACCTTGAAATTCATTGGGATGTTGTGTCCTACTAGTTGATCCTTCAGCATCTCCCCCTGAGTTGTTGTCCGGTTGACTTGACGATTCTTCGTCAGTAGCAGTGGTATCTCCATTGTTGCCAATGTTTCCATCACCATTACCTTGAGTATCATCATGATTAACAGGTTCTTCACCAGCAACAACCTCAGGTTCTTGATCATGTTCTGATTCTGAATCTGACATATCATCAAACTTCAGTTTCTCATAAGGATCTTCAGTTTGGATACTAAGGAGTTTAGTGTCATCAAATGTAACATTGACATTTTCAGTTACTTTATGTTGATAAATGATATACACCCTGTATGATCTTCTTCCATATCCAACAAAAATACCCTCATATGCCTTTGCCTCGAATTTACCACGACGATCATCTCCATCCTTGAGCACGAAGCATCTGGCACCAAATACATGAAAGTATTTGATAGAAGGTTTCTGTTCATTTATAATCTCATAAGGAGTTTTTATGAAGTCTTTGTTGATTAGAGTTTAATTCTGAGTATAACATGCAGTATTGACAGCTTCAGCCCAAAAGTACATTGGAAGACCTGATTCACTTAACATAGTTCTTGCAGCTTCAATCAATGTACGATTCTTCCTTTCTACCACTCCATTTTGCTGAGGGGTTCTAGGAGCTGAAAATTGTCTGGTAATCCCTTTGTCTGTACAGAATCCATTGAGAAGTGAATTCTTGAATTCTGTTCCATTATCTGACCTTATTGCACTAACAGGGACATTAAAATCTAACTCGATCAACTTGATATGATCAATCACAACTTGTGGTGTTTCATCCTTAGAGTGAATGGATAAAACCCACGTATACTTGGAATAGTCATCAACTATCACAAGACAGTAACACTTCTTTGACATCGAAAGAACATTAACTGATCCAAACAAATTCATGTGCAATAATTGAAGAACACCAGTTATGGAGGATATGTCAGTGCCTTTGTGACTTGCTTTCTTTGACTTTCCTTTCTGGAAAGCCTCACACAGTCCTTCTGGGGAGAATTTCAGCTGAGGCAGACCTCTGACCAGTTCTCTCTTGACAAGAGAATTCATTGATTTGAAATTGAGATGGGAAAGTCTCTTGTGTCATAGCCAACTCTCATCTGAAGATGCCTTTGCATAGAAACAATTGACTTCAGGATTGCTTTCAGAGTTCATGTCAGCTACGAACAGATTTCCTTTCCGGATTCCCATCAAGGAGGGTTTTTCACTTTTCTTGTGCAGAATCTGACACTTCAGCTTGTCGAATAAAACATTGTAGCCGTTGTCACAGAACTGACTAATACTAAGCAGATTGTGTTCAAGTCCTTGCACAACATACACATTTTCAATGATAACATTACCAGCTCGCAAATAGCCATATCCCTCAGTTAGACCATTGCTGTTATCTCCAAAGGTAACCACTGGGCCAGCTTTCTCAACCACATTTGATAGCAGGGCTCTATCTCCGGTCATATGTCTTGACGATCCGCTGTCAAGAATCCACACTACCGGTTCCACCTGTTTAATGCCCTGCAATACAAATGGATTAGACCTTCTTCGGAACCCAAACTTGGTTGGGTTCGGCATACTTGTAGAATTGGCCTTTATCAGGCAAAACAACATTCTTAACTTTATGTTCTCAACTTTCTCAACGACTGGACATTTGACCTTGTAAACAGCCTTGACAAATTTCTGTTTAGGCTTAGGCACAAATGTCTCCTTTCTAGCTTTAGGAGGACTAGCAGTCTTAGACCTATTATGCTTCTTATTATTCACATGCTGACAAGGAGTGGTCTTATCACTAGAAACGTGCTTACCATTAAAATAAGCAACCATCAAATTAAAAGCACAAGACATGCAATTAGAAACACCACATACTTTATGAGAGGAATTAGCAACAGGCAAATTATACATGGCGGGCATGGCATTTTTGTTATCCAACTCAGGTATGTCTGAGTTAGTCTTAGTTGCTTTCACAACTTTGACTTGTACTTTCGACACACTTGACTTGCAAACAACCTTCTCATTAGCAAAATCTTCAGCACGTATTTCTTCTTGAATAATAAAGGAGGTCTCATCAAATGGTTCAGCAATTGATTTTTTATAGAGGGGTTTATCAACACCCTTAAGCACATGTGGTACTTCCCTACCTTTAGCACAAACATGAGGAGGGGAGTTTATGCCTAATTCTCCAATAGCAACATTGTAATCATAACCTACTCCAGATGTTTGATTAATAGCTTGCTTATTGTAGAACTCTTTAGCCTTAGAGCAAGAATTAAAGTAAGCTTTGACCTTAGTCTCAAGATCGGTGATCTTGTCTTTGAGAATAGTTTCGAGTTGTCTATAACAGTCAACTCTATTCTCTAGAAAAGATACTTGTTCTTTTAATTTATCTTGATTAATGTGCACAAGTCTTAATTCATTGACCTCTTTCTCAAGGTCTTTGATTTGTTGAGTTAACATTTCATTATCACGACGAGCACAATCTAAGGAGCCTCCTAGATGATAGACTAATTCAGCATCAGTAAATTTTACCTCTTTTCTTGACGATGAGGTGTTTGCATCACTTGCCATAAGAGCAAGATTCCCAACTTCTTCATCTTCACTGTCAGTATCATCCCAGCTTCTTCCCTTTGCCAGGTAAGCCCTTTCAGATTACTCTTCTAATTAGAATCATAAGAGTTCTTCCTAACTTGTTTTGGCTTCCTGCATTCTGTGGCAAAGTGTCCCAACTCATTGCAGTTAAAACATCGAATGGTGCTTCGATCAACCATCCCTGTTTTGTATCCACCACTGCTGGTGTTAGTGGATGAAGATCCACCTTTTTGGAATCTGTTATAGTTGGACTTGTACTTGAACTTGGGATTCCTCTTGAATCTGACATTGGAGAATCTCTTGACAATCAGGGCCATTGACTCATCTTCCAATTGCTCCAGTTCTTCCAAGGAGTAAAAATCATCTCCTGATTGATTTGTAGTAGGAGGATCAAATTCTGCTACTATCACATTTTCTTTAGCCTTGGAAGACTGTACCATTCTCTCTGACTATTGAGATTGTTGTTGTTGTTGTGGTTGTTGTTGTTGTTCTTCAGCTACTAGAGCAGTAGACGTGCTGACCACTCTTCCTTTCCCGTAGACTTCCTTCTGCTGAATCTGCTCCAACTCATAGGTTTTTAGCACACCATAGAGCCTTTCTAAAGAAATCTCATTCAGATCTTTCGCTTCGCTTATGGCAGTGATTCTATGTTCAAGATGAGTTGGCAGTGTTAAAAGGAACTTTTTGTTGACCTCCCTGATTGAATAATATTTTCCATTTATGTTCAGGTTGTTGATCAATGCATTGTCCCTCTCAAACACTTCAGTAATTCCTTCTCCTGGATTGGATTTAAAATGTTCATACTCAGAGGTTAGGATCTCTAACTTGTTCTCCCGAACTTCCTCTGTTCCTTCATTAATCACCTCAATAGTTTCCCAGATGTGTTTGGAATTTTTACAGTTCATCACATGTCTGTTCATCAAGGGATCAAGGGAATCAACTAAAATTAATTGAAGGCTAGCATCCAAGGAGGCTTCTTCTTTTTCAGCAGGAGAAAAATCCTCAGGATCCTTTACATAGGTTCTAGCTTTGATAATTACAACATCATCTTCTATAACCTCTGGTTCAATAACCATCGGAATTTTTGGACCCTTCTTTAACACGTCCAAATATTTGGGATTTGCAACTTGTAAAAACAAGAGCATCTTCTTCTTCCACATGATATAATTTTCTTTATCGAACAGTGGAATTTTTACGGTTCCAACTTTTTGTGTAGTCATTATAAATTTTTGAGTAAATAAAAATTCAAGGAGTGGAAGAATCACAAAAGTCTAGGATCTTGATTTGTTCGTTAATCAGAAGGCTCTGATACCAATTGTTAGGTCCCAATATGTTTGTAGAAGGGGGGTTGAATACAAACTATACCGTTTAATCGAATAAAATGCGGAATAAAAAAGTGAAACAAAATTCAAGTTAAATAAAACTATTATAAACTTGAAAGGTGTTACAACAACGGTATCATTTACAAGGGATTAACTCAAATAAATTATTCCAAATCTAGAATAAATTCGACATGAAGTACAAGAGAAGTACAATAAATACTAGAAATTAATGTCCTGATATTTTGCAGTTGAAGATAATAAGTTCTCTGCTATTCTTTTTGTTCTGTGTTTTTTGAAAGGAATATGTCCTAAGTCCAATGATGTATGAGGATTTAGGAATAACTTTTATATAATCTGTTTTGATTTCATTGATATTAATAAAAGACTTGTTTTGTTTTTATTACGGGCTTTATCTATTTAAGTGTTTAAATAAGATATACCATAGTTTAGAGTAAACCTTTTTATGGATTATGATGAGATCATAATAGTGAGACCTAAAAAGATGATAACTCTAAACTTAAATAGTTCCTGGTCATAGGATTACTAACTGGTAATTAATAATCCGCAAAGATCGGTACATACTATGCTTACTTCATTATGAAGGATGTCTGTTCTCATAGACATTTGTGTGGTGACACTATAGCTAGTATGTAGGTGCTTATTATAGAATAAGTTCACTGAACATGACTCGCACAGCTGAACAACTGATGGAGTTCACTCACGTGTCAGCAGTTGTTCACCTAGTGATAGTTGTACAAGTATCCTTAGACTTGAGGTCATCATAGTCATCTTGTGTACACTGAACTATGCTTTGGTTTAGTTCTTAGTCTCCAGGGACAATTATTAGGGCTCTTCTGGGTATAGGAATTTGTACATGAAGATAGTGTATGATCAATAAAGGATCTACCCCTTCCAGTGAAGGAAGCGAATGTTCAAGGCTGATCCACTTTTGCTAGTTCAGGAATCTCTGGCCAGAGTGAATGAAATTAGAAAGGAGTTTCTAATTTGCATAGAACTACGCATAGTAAATGGTAAGCAAATGATTAAATTAGATAGGCTTGACACGAGATCCATGCCTTGTATTTAATCGGGACATTGTAGGGTAGAAGGAGTTTATTGTACGGTACCTATTCACTAAATAGGTTCTTGGTATTCTAAGCAGTGAATTCATATTATCCGGATAGTCGCGATATGCTGAAAAGTATCCCTCACGATGTAGAATAAATGTAATTAATTAATTAATCATATTTAATAAATTAGACAATTTATATAAATAATGATAAAATAGTTTTATTATTATTTATTTCTACTACCGGCTTAATATTGAAACTACAAGGTCACACCATAAAAAGAGAATGATTTAATGGTGGAGGAATTAATTAATAATGGCTAAATAATTATTTATTTGTGAAATAAATAATTAATTGGCAAATTTAATAATTGATTAAATGAGATTTAATTGATTATAAATTAATTAAGCAAAGTTCTTAATATTATTAATTAAGGATTTAATTTTTGGAAATTAAATCTAGAGAG
The DNA here is from genome assembly GCF_009905375.1 of Apium graveolens. Classification (NCBI taxonomy): domain Eukaryota; kingdom Viridiplantae; phylum Streptophyta; class Magnoliopsida; order Apiales; family Apiaceae; genus Apium; species Apium graveolens. Next base: position 15,837 of record NW_027418268.1, on the reverse strand, counting down.
AGAATTATTTATAAAGTGTTTAGAAAAAGAATTAATAATTAAAAGGTGTTTTAATTATTAATAAGAATAATAAATGGGATAATAATAATATTATTTATGGGAAAATTTCAGCTGAAAATTTTGCCTATAAATATACTATTATAGACCCTATTTTTATTCTAACCTTGAACCACAAAAACCCAAAAAGTTTGGAAAACCCAATTCTCTCCACCTCCTTCCTCCTCCTTAACATCGTTTTCTTGGTGGATACCGGTGGAGTGCTTCACACTTGAGGAACAACTGCTAAGGATCTCTGATCATTGTCTCCAAATTATTTTAAAAGGTTAGATTCGATCCCTCGAATTTTTATTCACGATTTATATGCTTTTATTTGGATTTTGTATGTGTAAAAGTGTTTTGCCATGTCCCCGCTACGTTTAAAATCCAACAATGGTATCAGAGCCAGGTTGTATGCATATAGATCTGTGGTAAAAAATTCATAATTTTATGTGCTTGTATGAATTAATTATGATTTTTACAAGTTATATCATGGATTAATTTTGTCTGATGAGAAATCGTTTCTCAGAATAATTTTGAATGTTGATCTGGATTCTACAAGTGTTGTAGATCGTCTGGGTATTTTTTTCATAATTTTATGATGTATAGATTTTTTATTATGAATTTTTGAAGTTCTTGTAATTAAATTCATAATTTAATAAGTATAATTATATGTATATATAGTATATATATATTTATATTATCAGTACATCTATACTGTTGTGGTCTGCTGTGGCACGGAAGAAGACAGAAAAGGACAGGCACGCTGCTCGAGAAAGCTGTCGGCTGCTGCAGAGAATAAAAAAAAAAATAGGGGTGTCACGCATTCCGGGAATGCGTTACACACCTGTGGCACATTCACGGAATGCGTTACACCCTTTAATGGCTTAAAAGGGGTGTAACGCATCACCGGAATGCGTTACAGGGCTTGTAACGCGTTCCTGTAATGCGTTACAGCCCGTCTGTTGATTTTAAAATTATTTTTCTGGGAGTTTCGTAACTCCATTTTGGGCGTGCAATATACCGTTGGATTCGTTTTTTCGAGACGGATCTAATAGAGTGATCAATTTTAGTTTATATAAAAGTTTTGAACTGTTTATATTCCATGAAGTATTTTAAAGCTGTTTTTGATCGTTTGAATTGATTTTAAATGCTTCATGTGGTACATAGAGATGTATAATGGTTAGACCAATATGCTAGATGATGTAACATGCCTACCTTGATGTTTATTCACGTTTATATATGTGATATATGCTTAGTTTATCATGCGATGATAGATTTAGGTGAACTTAAATGAACATAAGGCGTTTGTTAGACAACCTAGTATAGTGAAATTGTTTCATAACCTTAAGAGTAATATTATGAATACAATCATGAGATTATGAAATACGTAATTGAATATGAATTTTCGATATGTGAGAAAGGATGATTCTATCAACAACAGATTTCTATCTGTAAGAAAGGGTTATTAAGTGACGCCTCTTGACAATGCTCCACCCGATCTGGGAATCATCTGATTATTGATTATTGATTTGAAATATTTAATTTAAAAGGAAGAATTTCTTTATAATATGATTATGATTATAACGTAATATAATCCCTCTAAAATTAAATAATATCAAGTAGTAATTGGCCAATGACACAACGGGCTTGTGTCGGTCATAGCCTTCCAACATGATAGAAAAGTAGTTCTTATTTTTGAATCATTGTCGGTTCGTGCTACAGCCGAGGGCTTTGATTTTGAAATAATAAATACTTGTCTATTACATAGAGATGTGTACATTGAATAAGAATCTAAAGGTCGGTACGTGCTACAGCCGTGGGCCTTTGGGGACTGATTCAACTGTACGCAATGTTGGGTTAGACTTGACTTAGAATATTGAGTTTGTCGTGCTACAGCCGAGACTCAATTATTCAAGAGGCTAAAGTTTGATTAGGGAATAACATGAGATGTAATTAACAAGAGTTGTTTGCCTATTGAACATTACATGGTGGTTCGTGCTACAGCCGGGGTCGTGTAATGGAATGTAGGATCCCTATTCCCACTAGCATTATGAATGCTTAATTTTTCACGTAGGGGGTTGAATAAATTAGATAAACTAGTGGGAGCCACTTATGAATAAAGACCCGATTCATATAGTGTTTTAAAATGAAATCGAATATTTGCTAAGTGTTGTTATGTGTTTATCATTTACAGATTTTCTTTGTACGTTATGTCTTCTGCACTATCACTCAGGAGCATACTAGATGCTCACAAATTGACGGGTCCTAATTATGCTGACTGGCTTCGAAACTTGAGAATTGTTCTCAGGATTGAGAAGCTGGAATACGTGATTGACTCACCTAAGCCTACTGAACCTGCTAGTGATGCACATAATGATGAACATGTTGTGTATCGTAAGTGGATAGATGATGCAAATGTTGCTCAATGCATCATGCTAGCTTCCATGAACATTGAGCTACAGAAGCAACATGAGCATATAGATGCTCACACTATCCTCATGTATCTACAAGAGTTGTATGATGTGGCGGGAGGACAGCTCGATATGAGATATCGAAGGAGTTGTTCGGTTGTAGGATGTCTGAGGGATCATCTGTGAATGACCATGTACTTAAGATGATCAATTTGATTGAACGTCTTGGACAACTTGGTTTTACCATGGATGGGGAGCTGAGCCAAGACTTGGTCTTGCAATCGCTTCCGAGTTCGTTCTCGCAGTTTGTTGTGAACTTTCACATGAATAAGTTGGATGTCAGCCTGCCTGAACTCCACAACATGTTGAAGACTGCGGAATCGAATTTTCCCCTAAGAAGAGTTCTGTTCTTCTAATTGGTGAAGGTTCCAATCCTAAGAAAAGGAAGAGGAACCCTTCCAAGAAGAAGAAAGTAGGTGAGAAAACGCCGGTTCCACCAAAAGCTGAAGACCCCAAGAGCAAAGTTGTTTGCTTTAACTGTAACAAGGTGGGGCACTGGAAGAGGAACTGCAAGGTTTACCTTGCAGAATTGAAGAAGAAGGGTAGTGAGACTACCGCTTCTGATTCAGGTATGTTCATGATAGAAGTGAATATGTCATTTCTACTTGGGTATTAGATACCGCCTGTGGTTCTCAAATCTGCAATTTGTTGCAGGGACCAAGGAGAAGTAGGACTCTTGAGGAAGAGGAGGTGATTCTACTGATGGGAAATGGAGCAAGAGTTGCTGCTGAAGATGTAGAATCATTTCATTTACATATGCCTACGGGCAAGACTATTGTTTTAAATAATTGTTATTTTGTTCCCTCGATTGTGAGGAATATTATTCCATGTTAGACTTGGCTGGATTTTCATTTATTATTGAGAATAATGAATGTTCTATTCTTAGAAATAATATTCTTTATGGACGTGGTGCTTTAAATAATGGTCTGTATTTATGTGACATAATTTACTTCAGATTGAACAAACTAATAAAAGAAAAGGGATGATGAAAATCTCACTTTATAGTGGCATTGCAGTCTCCATTTAGTAGACATGGAGAGAGGACTGCAAATTTGCTAGGAATGGTACACACAGATGTATGTGGACCAATGTCTACGGAAGCCATGGGTGGATTTTCATACTTTATTACTTTCATAGATGATAGATCTGGATTCGGATATGTGTTTGATGAAACACAAGTCTGAGGCCTTTGAAAAGTTCAAAGAATATAAGTATGAAGTGGAGAAACAACCAAACATAGTATTATAACTCTTCGATTAGATCGAGGTGGTGAATACTTGAATGGAGAGTTTCTAGATTATCTCAAAGTAAATGGTATAGTCTCCCAGTGGACGCCTCCAGATTTGTATCTGAAAGGAGAAATCGAACTTTGTTAGACATAGTTCGGTCCATGATGAGCTATGCAAATCTTCCAGTATTCCTATGGGGTTATGCATTGGAAACCTCAGCATATTTACTGAATAAGGTGCCTTCCAAATCTGTTCCTCAAACTCCGTATGAGATATGGAAAGAAAGGAAACCGAGTCTTAAACACGTTAAGATTTGGGGATGTCCAGCTTATGTCAAGAAAGTTGACCCAGATAAGCTGGAATATCGATCCGTAAAATGTAGTTTTGTGGGATATCCTAAAGAGACTTTAGGGTATTACTTTTACACCGATCATCAGGTGTTTGTATCCAGACATGCTACCTTCTTGGAAAAGGAGTTTATCCTTGAAGGAAACAATGGGAGCAAAATTGAACTTGATGAAGTTCAAGAAGCACAAACTACTACGGTTCAAGTGGAAACACCTGTTCTGACTGAACAACCTTTTGTGGAACAGCCCATTCATAGATCAGGGAGAGTGTCTCGCCAACCTGAGAGGTAATATGGCCTTGTCATTGAGAATGACAATGAGTTGTCGATCATTGATGATGACGACCCTGTAACCTATAATAAGGCTATGAGCAGTGTTGACTCAGAGAAATGGCATAGTGCCATGAAATCCGGAATGGAATCTATGTATACGGTATACGAAAGAATGATTGGAGCAGATGGCCAGGTGGAGACCTATAAGGCCAGGCTTGTGGAAAAAGGATTCAAATAAAGGCAATGGATTGACTTTGATGAAACCTTTTAACTGTAGCCCTGTTAAAATCAGTTCGGATTTTGCTTGTGATTACCGCTTACTACGACTATGAGATCTGGCATATAGCCAGATGGTTTTCTTTCCAAGGGAAATAAAAACCTAGTGTGTAAGCTACTGTGAACCATATGTGGTTTAAAGCAAGCTTCTCGAAAGATGGAACTTTCGTTTTGATGAGACAATCAAAGAGTTTGATATTATCAAAAACGTAGATGAACCATGCATCTACAAAAGGGTTAGTGGGAGCGCGGTAACATTTCTTGTATTGTATTGAATTAGAGTTGACACACATAACAACATAGCAGACCCACTCACAAAGCTACTTTATGAAAGTCACTTTGATCGTCATAAAGACTAGATGGGTATTAGATACCAGAGTGATTGGCTTTAGTACAAGTGGGAGATTGAAAGGAATATGTCCTAAGTCCAATCATGTATGAGGATTTAGGAATAACTTTTATGTAATCTGTTTTAATTTCATTGATATTAATAAAAGACTTGTTTTGTTTTTATTACGGGCGTTATCTATTTAAGTGTTTAAATAAGATATACCATAGTTTAGAGTAAAGCTTTTATGGATTATGATGAGATCATAATAGTGAGACCTAAAAAGATGATAACACTAAACTTAAATAGTTCCTGGTCATAGGATTACTAACTGGTAATTAATAATCCGCAAAGATCGGTACATACTATGCTTGCTTCATTATGAAGGATGTCTGTTCTCATAGACATTTATGTGGTGACACTATAGCTAGTATGTAGGTGCTTATTATAGAATAAGTTCACTGAACATGACTCGCACAGCTGAACAACTGATGGAGTTCACTCACGTGTCAGCAGTTGTTCACCTAGTGATAGTTGTACAAGTATCCTTAGACTTGAGGTCATCATAGTCATCTTGTGTACACTGAACTATGCTTTGGTTTAGTTCTTAGTCTCCAGGGACAATTATTAGGGCTCTTCTGGGTATAGGAATTTGTACACGAAGATAGTGTATGATCAATAAATAATCTACCCCTTCCAGTGAAGGAAGCGAATGTTCAAGGCTGATCCACTTATGCTAGTTCAGGAATCTCTGGCCAGAGTGAATGAAATTAGAAAGGAGTTTCTAATTTGCATAGAACTACGCATAGTAAATGGTAAGCAAGTGATTAAATTAGATAGGCTTGACACGAGATCCATGCCTTGTATTTAATCGGGACATTGTAGGGTAGAAGGAGTTTATTGTACGGTAACTATTCACTGAATAGGTTCTTGGTATTCTAAGCAGTGAATTCATATTATCCGGATAATCGCGATATGCTGAGAAGTATCCCTCACGATGTAGAATAAATGTGATTAATTAATTAATCATATTTAATAAATTAGAGAATTTATATAAATAATGATAAAATAGTTTTATTATTATTTATTTCTACTACCGGCTTAATATTGAACCTACAGGGTCACACCATAAAAAGAGAATGATTTAATGGTGGAGGAATTAATTAATAATGGCTAAATAATTATTTATTTATGAAATAAATAATTAATTGGCAAATTTAATAATTGATTAAATGAGATTTAATTGATTATAAATTAATTAAGAAAAGTTCTTAATATTATTAATTAAGGATTTAATTTTCAAAAATTAAATCTAGAGAGAGAATTATTTCTAAAGTGTTTAGAAAAAGAATTAATAATTAAAAGGTGTTTTAATTATTAATAAGAATAATAAATGGGATAATAATAATATTATTTATGGGAAAATTTCAGCTGAAAATTTTGCCTATAAATATACTATTATAGACCCTATTTTTATTCTAACCTTGAACCACAAAAACCCAAAAAGTTTGGAAAACCCAATTCTCTCCACCTCCTTCCTCCTCCTTAACATCATTTTCTTGGTGGATACCGGTGGAGTGCTTCACACTTGAGGAGCAACTGCTAAGGATCTCTGATCGTTGTCTCCGAATTATTTTAAAATGTTAGATTCGATCCCTCGAATTTTTATTCACGATTTATATGCTTTTATTTGGATTTTGTATGTGTAAAAGTGTTTTGCCATGTCCCCGCTGCGTTTAAAATCCAACATTTTTCAGTTGGTTGAGATATTCAATTCTTCTGTTGAAAATCATCTTCTGTACTTAAATAATCAAACAACCACTTGATTTGTTGGCAAGACAATCCTTTTGATCTAGCAAGACAATCGGTGAGACTATTGATTGAACTGGCAAGACTATCGGCAAGACAATCCTTTAAGCTGGAAAGACTATCGGCAAGACAATCTAAAAAGACTTGGAAAGACTTTCGGTATGACAATCCAATTGTCATACCAATTCAAATATTTGTCTTGCTGAGTTAATTTTGAATATTAATTCAAAATCATTTCTGAAAAATGCATAATATTAATTCAGAATTAATTAACCAATTAATTCAATTAATCAATAAATTAATCTTTGCAGATATAATTTATTTTCTTAATTAAATTATATGACTTAATTAATTAATAGAGAATTAATACTATTCTTGAACAACAACCACTCTTCTGCCAATCTTCTGAAAATCACTGAAACTTATGAATCCATTTCACCACTTCAATGTTGACACTCGATTTACTGTCTGGTTCATGAATGACTAATATCTGTGATATTTCTTCATGTCTTGACTTTAATAACTTGATTTTCTTCAGATTAAATCCCTGTAAATATTTGATACCCTGACGAGATCTCTGTCACTTGATTAAATCCACAATCTTGATTTATATCACTGAGGCTTGATCAATTTCTTGAGCTTCTTCCAGTGAATTAAGTCCTTAAGTCTGTAGATGAACAATGTTATTTGATCTTTTGACTTATGTTACTTAGTGAGATCTCTTTGATGATAGAACTACTATTTACTTGTTACATCCTTATTTGAGTTGAGTTAAATTCTCAAATAAATAAATAGGCTATGACATATGCCTTTCATATTACAACTGTTGTCTTTTGAGAGACATCAGAGGTGGCTTTCTTTGACTTGGATTTTGAAACTTTAGGTTTGGTGGCCTTGGTAGGAACCTGTTGGGGCATTAACACAGATTTCATGGCCACACTTGAAGGTAAAGAAATGATGGGTTTGGAAGTAGTAGGAGTTGAAAAAGTATTTACCACACTTACCTGAGGTGCATCCATAATTGGTGAGTATACCAATGGCACCTTACTGTTGAGGTCAATCCTTAAAAGGTCTGCAAGGACCCTTTTCTCTTGTGCCCAGCATTTGAGTTTATTACTCTCATTATTTATGACCAAAACTTCAGCAACATGGTTAGCCAATAACATAAAGAATCTAGCATAGTAGATGTTATGAGGTCTATTAGCCTTGTTACCTAACCTAGTACCCAATTCTAGCATAACATAATTGCTAAAATTAAAGTACCTATCAGAAACCAGCATATAGAGCATATTAACAAGAGATGAAGTTATTGCATCAAAATTACTAATTTTCCCAGAGAAAACCTTGATAAAGGCATCACTAAGAAAACTCCATTCTTTCCTAAGGCATTTTCTCTTAATACTGCCTAAACTAGTAGAATCAAGGGAATAGCCTATGGAATCTAACATGCTAGATACATCATTATCAGTGTGTGGTGTCATGGCATTATTTTCAGGTAATTTAAAATAGGACTGTATATCATCACAGTTAATACAGTAATCCTTACCTTTGAGAGAGAAAGAGATGGTCGTATCAGTGGGGTTGAACTCTGCAGTTGTCCACATTTCCTCAACTACCTCACAATAAATCATTGGGGCTTCCAGCATTGCATAGCTCAGTTTGCAGTTTTTGATGAAGTCCATCATCTTGTGATAATCTGAGTGGGCTTCATTCTTTTCCACCAAAGCTACGAAACTGTTTTTCTCATAGACAAACCCAGATTTGGACATTATCTTTATTACTGGTGCCATTGCTATGAGTAGAAGTTGCAGAGAAAAGTTGAGAGTTTTGGGAGAGAAAGAGAGTAAAAGCTTTTGAAAATTGCAAGAAAGCGTAAATTTAGAATAAAAATTCAAAGGGGCTTTTATACTTTCTCAAATTAAAACATAAAGAGAATGATTAAACAATATTTTTAAGTGAATTACAGTCGTTTGAGAATAAAAGAAAAATTGTATGTATTCTAAAAACTGTCTTTAATACAAATACATACAACTGTGTATATATGTATCAACGGTTAAGTAAATAGAATCAACGGTTGTGACTCACTCAAAACGACTGATGTGACACTTCAACGGATGAAGTAAACAGATATCCGTTGAAGATGAACACAATTTTATCCGTTGAAGGATAAAATTACCAGAAATGTATTTGTCTTTCAACGGATAATGGACATCCGTTGATAGAACAATTTTGGCTTTCAACGGATAGGGAATATCCATTGATAGAAAAAACTTTACTTAAAGCCAACTTTGTTCTTGCAACAAATTCATTTAAGGCTACAAAGCAAATTACAATAAGGACATGAATTTAGAAATAATTAAGCATACCTAGCTCCCTTACCAATCTTGTGAATGTTGATTCATCAAGTGGCTTGGTAAATATGTCTGTAATCTGTTTTTCACTTGGAACAAAATGAAGTTCCACTGTACCATTCATCACATGTTCCCTTATGAAGTGGTACTTGATGTCAATATGCTTGGTTCTTGAATGTTGCACTGGATTTTCAGTAATGGCAATGGCACTTGTGTTGTCACAGAATATTGGAATTTTGTCAACATTTAGCCCATAGTCAAATAGTTGATTCCTCATCCATAATATCTGTGCACAGCAACTACCAGTAGCAATGTACTCAGCCTCGGCTGTTGATGTAGAAATAGAATTTTGCTTCTTACTGAACCATGATACAAGCTTATTCCCTAGAAATTGATAGGTGCCAGTTGTACTTTTCCTGTCTATTTTAAAACCTGCATAATCTGCATCTGAGTAACCAATTAGATCAAAACCAGACTCTCTAGGGTACAAAATTCCTAGATTTGGAGTCCCTTTGAGATATCTGAATTTTTTTTTAATAGCAACTAAGTGAGATTCTCTAGGATCAGCTTGAAATCTAGCACAAAGACATGTAGAAAACATTATATCAGGTCTACTGGCAGTTAAATATAGAAGTTAACCAACCATGCCTCTATAGCTTGTAATGTCCACAGACTTTTCAGCCTTGTTTAATTCAAGCTTAGTGGCAGTGGCCATGGGAGTTTTTGCAGATGAACATTCCATTAAGTCAAACTTCTTTAGAAGATCATAAATATATTTAGTTTGACTAATGAAAATTCCACCACTAACTTGTTTAACTTGTAAACCAAGAAAATAAGTTAGCTCTCCTATAATGCTCATTTCATATTTACTTTGCATTAACTTAGCAAACTTTTTACAAAGTTTATCATCTGTAGAGCCAAATATAATATCATCTACATAAATTTGAACAAGTATTGTAGAGCCATTAACATTTCTAAAGAAAAGAGTTTTGTCAACAATACCTCTTATGAAGTAATTATCTAGGAGAAATTTTGGCAAAGTCTCATACCAGGCTCTAGGTGCTTGCTTTAGTCCATAGAGTGCTTTCAACAGATAATACACATGGTCTGGAATATTTGGATCTTTAAATCCTGGAGGTTGGCTCACATAAACTTCTTCCTCCAATTCTTCATTCAGAAATGCACTCTTGACATCCATTTGATAGACTTTGAAATTGGCATGGGCTGCATAGGCTAGAAAAATTCTGATGGCTTCAAGTCTTGCAATAAGAGCAAATGTCTCATCAAAGTCTATTCCCTCTTGTTGAGAGTAGCCCTTGGCAACCAATGTGGCTTTATTCATTATGCCAATGCCATTTTCATCCATCTTGTTCCTGAATACTCATTTTGTGTCAATAGAGCTCTTGTTCTTTGGCTTGGGTACCAGCTTCCATACCTTGTTCCTCTCAAATTGGTTTAGCTCCTCTTGCATTGCTAATATCCAATTTGGATCCAATAGAGCTTCTTCCACTCTCTTAGGTTCCTCCTGTGATAGAAAACTACTGTATAGACATTCATCTTGAGTAGCCCTTCTAGTCTGCACCTTAGATGTTGCATCACCAATGATCAATTCAAAAGGATGATTCTTGGTCCATTTCCTTTGAGGTGGTAGATTAGCTCTAGATGAGGTTGCCTCAGTATTGTCATGATGTGAGATAGAGTGTTGATTGGTTGAAACTCCCCCTGAGTTACTGATCCTTTGAAAGGAGCTGGGAGTTCTATCAACTGATGAAGTGAATTGATTATCCGTTAATAGACTATGATCAACGGATGCTTCATTATTTATTCAACGGATGATGCACTACTTCCATCAACGGATGCTGAATTATGACTTTCAACTGATGCAGCATTTTGTGCATTATCCAAAGGCAGATTTTGAATTTTTTTCAAGGTGCCTTTTCCATCATTCTCATCTTCACTATCATCACAATATATCTCAATATTGTCAAATTTGAGTCCTTCATGATATCCCTCATCTGTTAGTCCATCAATCTTTTTATCATCAAACACAACATGCACAAATTCCATAACAATGTTGGTTCTTAGATTGTAGACCCTATATGATTTTCCAGCAGAATAGCCAACAAATATTCCTTCATCAGCCTTTGCATCAAACTTCCCTTTGTGATCAGGTTGATTCCTTAGAATGCAGCATTTGCAACGAAAGACATGAAGAAAGTTTAAAGTTGGTTTTCTTCTCTTGAACAATTGATAGGGAGTCATGCCTTTTGCCTGATTGATTAAAGAAATATTCTGAGTGTAACATGAACAGTTAACAGCCTCAGCCCAAAAATATGTTGGGAGTTTTGACTCTTCAAGTATTGTTCTTGCAGCTTCAATTAGTGATCTGTTCTTCCTTTCCACCACACCATTTTGTTGTGGAGTCCTTGGAGCTGAGAACTCATGCATGATCCCATTTCCTTCACAGAACAACCACATGGTAGAATTCCTGAACTCAGTTCCATTATCACTCCTGATATTCCTTACTTTGAAATCTGGATGATTGTTGACTTGCTTGATGTGATTGATAATGATTTCACTAGCTTCATCCTTTGATCCAAGAAAGTAGGTCCATGAAAACTTAGAGAAGTCATCTATAATCACTAGGCAATATCTTTTCCTTGAAATTGACAATACTTTGACTGGTCCAAAAAGATCCATGTGTAGCAGTTGTAATGGTTTCTCAATTGCTGATTCAAACTTCTTACTGAATGATGCTCTCTTTTGCTTTCCTTTCTGACAAGCATCACACAGTCCATCCCTTGAGAATTCCACTAGAGGCATTCCTCTAACTAAGTCCTTTTTGACTAGATCATTCATTATCTTGAAATTCAAATGGGACAGCTTCTTGTGCCATAGCCAACTTTCATCTGGACTTGCTTTGCTGAAAAGACAAGTAATTGATTCTGCATCTGTAGAGTTGAAGTCAGCCAAGTACACATTCCCTTTTCTAACTCCAGTTATGAACCACTTTGGTGTCCTTCTTACTTGTGACAACACAGGCTTCGGAATTGAAGGAAACAGTATTCCCTCTGTCACATAGTTGACTGATGCTCAATAGATTGTGTTTGAGACCATCAACTAATGCAACTTCATCAATGATGACATTTTCTTTTGAAATCAGGCCATATCCCATAGTGAACCCTTTGTTGTCATCTCCAAAGGTTATGCTAGGGCCAGCTCTCTCCTTGAACTCTATGAGCAGGGTGAAATCTCCTGTCATGTGCCTTGAACAACCACTGTCCAAGTACCATAGATTCCTTCTTTTTCCCTGCACACAACAAAATCAAATCAAGTTGATTCTGGTACCCAAGTTTCCTTGGGTCCAGCCTTGTTAGTCTTTTTCCTAGACTTCATACCTCCTGCATATTTTGACTTGGGTAACTTTGGGTCAACCTTGGTCTCAGATGTAGTTGGTTGAAGTGTAGAGTTAGTCATAGAATCATTTAGCACATTTGGTTGAATTTGATAAGGCATAGATTGTGCAAACATATTATTCCACATAGGCATGTTGTATGGCATTTGAGGCATACTGAATGCAGCAAAATAAGGATTATTAACATATGGCATGTTTGCAAAATGTGCATGAGGATTCTGTTGAGACATAACAGGCATAGCATGCAGAGGTGACATAGACATGTTTAGGATTATTACCAGAAATGTATTGTTCTATCAACGGATAGTGAACATCCGTTGATAGAACAATTTTGGCTTTCAACGGATAGGGAATATCCATTGATAGAATAAACTTTACTTAAAGCCAACTTTGTTCTTACAACAAATTCATTTCAGGCTTTAAAACAAATTATAATAAGGACATGAATTTATGAATAATTAAGTATACCTAGCTCACTTACTAATCTTGTGAATGTTGATTCATCAAGTGGCTTGGTAAATATGTCTGCAACCTGCTTTTCACTTGGAACAAAATTAAGTTCCACTGTACCATTCATCACATGTTCCCTTATGAAGTGGTACTTGATGTCAATGTGCTTGGTTCTTGAGTGCTGCACTGGATTTTTAGTAATGGCAATGGCACTTGTGTTGTCACAGAATATAGGAATTTTATCAACAGTTAGCCCATAGTCAAATAGTTGATTCCTCATCCACAGTATCTGTGCATAGCAACTACCAGCAGCAATGTACTCAGCTTCAGCTGTTGATATAGAAACATAATTTTGCTTCTTGCTGAACCATGACACAAGCTTATTCCCTAAAAATTGACAGGTGCCAGTTGTACTTTCCCTGTCAATTTTGCAACCTGCATAATCTGCATCTGAGTAGCCAATTAGATAAAAACCAGACTCTCTAGGGTACCAAATTCCTAGATTTGGTGTCCCTTTGAGATATCTGAAAATTCTTTTAATAGCCACTAAGTGAGATTCTTTAGGGTCAGCTTGAAATCTAGCACAGAGACATGTATAAAACATGATATCAGGTCTACTAGCAGTTAAATATAGAAGTGAGCCAACCATGCCTCTATAACTTGTAATGTCCACAGACTTTTCAACCTTGTTTAATTCAAGCTTGGTGGCAGTGGCCATGGGAGTTTTTGCAGATGAACAATCCATTAAGTCAAACTTCTTTAAAAGATCATAAATATATTTAGTTTGACTAATGAAAATTCCACCACTAACATATTTAACTTGTAAATCAAGAAAATAAGTTAGCTCTCCCATCATGCTCATTTCATATTTACTTTGCATTAACTTAGCAAACTTTTTACAAAGCTTATCATCTGTAGAATTAAATATAATATCATCTATATAGATTTGAACAAGTATTGTAGAGCCATTAACATTTCTATAAAAAAAAGGTTTTGTCAACAGTACGTCTTGTGAAGTAATTATCTAGAAGAAATTTTGACAAAGTCTCATACCAGGCTCTAGGTGCTTGCTTTAGGTCCATAGAGTGCTTTCAACAGATAATACACATAGTCTGGAAAATTTGGATCTTCAAATCCTGGAGGTTCGCTACATAAACTTCTTCCTCCAATTCTCCATTCAGAAAAGCACTCTTGACATCCATTTGATAGACTTTGAAATTGGCATGGGCTGCATAGGCTAGAAATATTCTGATGGCTTCAAGTCTTGCAACTGGAGCAATTATTTCATCAAAATATATTCCCTCTTGTTGAGAATAGCCCTTAGCAACCAATGTGGCTTTATTCCTTATGACAATGCCATTTTCATCCATCTTGTTCCTGAATACCCATTTTGTGTCAATAGTGCTCTTGTTCTTTGGCTTGGGTACCAGCTTCCATACCTTGTTCCTCTCAAATTGGTTTAGCTCCTCTTGCATTGCTAAAATCCAATCTGGATCCAATAGAGCTTCTCCCACTCTCTTAGGTTCCTCCTGTGATAGAAAACTACTGTATAGACATTCATCTTGAGTAGCCCTTCTAGTCTGCACCTTAGATGTTGCATCTCCAATGATCAATTCAAAAGGATGATTCTTGGTCCATTTCCTTTGAGGTGGTAGATTAGCTCTAGATGAGGTTGCCTCAGTATTGTCATGATGTGAGATAGAGTGTTGATTGGTTGAAACTCCCCCTGAGTTACTGATCCTTTGAAAGGAGCTGGGAGTTCTATCAACTGATGAAGTGAATTGATTATTCGTTGATAGACTATGATCAACGGATGCTTCATTATTTATTCAACGGATGATGCACTACTTCCATCAACGGATGCTGAATTATGACTTTCAACTGATGCAGCATTTTATGCATTATCCAAAGGCAGATTTTGAATTCTTTTTGAGGTGCCTTCTCCATCATTCTCATCTTCACTATCATCACAATATATCTCAATGTTGTCAAATTTGAGTCCTTCATGATGTCCCTCATCTGTTAGTCCATCAATCTTTTTATCATCAAACAAAAACATGCACATATTCATAACAATGTTGTTTCTTAGATTGTAGACCCTATATGATTTTCCAGCAGAATAACCAACAAATATTCCTTCATCAGCCTTTGCATCAACTTCCCTTTGTGATCAGGTTGATTCCTTAGAATGTAGCATTTGCACCAAAGACATGAAGAAAAGTTTAAAGTTGGTTTTCTTCTCTTGAACAATTGATAGGGAGTCATGCCTTTTTCCTGATTGATTAGAGAAATATTTCGAGTGTAACATGCACAGTTAACAGCCTTAGCCCAAAAATATGTTGGGAGTTTTGACTCTTCAAGCATTGTTCTTGCAGCTTCAATTAGTGATCTGTTCTTCCTTTCCACCACACCATTCTGTTGTGGAGTCCTTGGAGCTGAGAACTCATGCATGATCCCATTTTCTTCACAGAACAACCTTATGGTAGAATTCCTGAACTCAGTTCCATTGTCACCCCTGATATTCCTTACTTTGAAATCTGGATGGTTGTCGACTTGCTTGATATGATTGATAATGATTTCACTAGCTTCATCCTTTTATCCAAGAAATAGGTCCATGAAAACTTTAGAGAAATTATCTCAATCAACTAGAAATATCTTTTCCTTAAAATTGACAATATTTGACTGGTCCAAAAGATCTATATATAGCAGTTGTAATGGTTCATCAATTGCTGATTCAAGCTTCTTACTGAATGATGCTCTCTTTTGCTTTTCTTTGACAAGCATCACACAGTCCATCCTTTGAGAATTCCACTAGAGTCATTCCTCTAACTAGTCCTTTTTGACTAGATC
>NW_027418267.1:0-54984 GCF_009905375.1 Apium graveolens | reverse complement strand
AATTTTTATTTCTCAAAATTATAATACTACTACAAAAAGTTGGAACCGTAAAAAATTCCACTGTTCGATAAAGAAAATTATATCAGTGGAAGAAGAAGATGCTCTTGTTTTTTACAAGTTGCAAATCCCAATTTTGGACGTGTTAAAGAAGGGTCCAAAAAATTCCGATGGTTATTGAACCAGAGGTTATAGAAGATGATGTTGATTATCAAAGCTAAACCTATGTAAAGGATCCTGAGGATTTTTTTTCTCCTGCTGAAAAAGAAGAAGCCTCCTTGGATGCTAGCCTTCAATTAATTTTAGTTGATTCCCTTGACCCTTGATGAACAGACATGTGATGAACTGTAAAAATTCCAAACATCTGGAAACTATTGAGGTGATTAATGAAGAACAGAGGAGTTCGGGAGAACAAGTTAGAGATCCTAACCTGAGTATGAACATTTTAAATCCAATCCAGGAGAAGGATTACTGAAGTGTTTGAGAGGACAATGCATGATCAACAACCTGAACAAAATGGAAAATATTATTCAATCAGGGAGGTCAACAAAAAGTTCCTTTTAACACTGCCAACTCATCTTGAACATAGAATCACTGCCATAAGCGAGCGAGATCTGAATGAGATTTCTTTAGAAAGGCTCTATGGTGTGCTAAAAACCTAGGTTGAGCAGATTCAGCAGAAGGAAGTCTACGGGAAGGAAGAGTGGTCAGCACGTCTACGCTCTAGTAGCTGAAGAACAACAACACAACACAACAACAACAACATCTCAAAGTCAGAGAGAATGGTACAGTCTTCCAAGGCGAAGAAAATGTGATAGTAGCAGAATTTGATCCTCCTACTACAAATCAATCAGGAGATGATTTTTACTCCTTGAAGAACTGAGCAATTGGAAGATGAGTCAATGGCCCTGATTGTCAAGAGATCTCCAATGTTCAGATTCAAGAGGAATCCAAGTTCAAGTACAAGTCCAACTATAACAATTCCAAAAAGGTGGATCTTCATCACTAACCCAGCAGTGGTGGATACAAAACAGGGATGGTTGATCGAAGCACCATTCGATGTTTTAACTGCAATGAGTTGGGACACTTTGCCACAGAATGCAGAAGCCAAAACAAGTTAGGAAGAACTCTTATGATTCTAATTAGAAGAGTATCTGAAAGGGCTTACCTGGCAAGGGAAAGAAGCTGGGATGATACTGAGTGAAGATGAAGAAGTTGGGAATCTTGCTCTTATGGCAAGTGATGCAAACACCTCATCGTCAAGAAAAGAGGTAAAATTTACTGATGCTGAATTAGTCTATCATCTAGGAGGCTCCTTAGATTGTGCTGTCGTATAATGAAATGTTAACTAACAAATCAAAGACCTTGAGAAAGAGGTCAATGAATTAAGACTTGGCACATTAATCAAGATAAATTAAAAGAACAAGTATCGTTTCTAGAGAATAGAGTTGACTGTTATAGACAACTCAAACTATTCTCAAAGACAGATCACGATCTGGACTAAGGTCAAAGCTTACTTTAATTCTTGCTCTAAGGCTAAAGAGTTCTCAATAAGCAAGCTATTAATCAAACATCTGGAGTAGGTTATGATTACAATGTTGCTATTGGAGAAAGGCATAAACTCCCCTCCTCATGTTTGTGCTAAAGTAGGGAAGTACCACATGTGCTTAAGGGTGTTGAAACCCTCTATAAAAAAATAATTGCTGACCATTTGATGAGAACCTCCTTTATTATTCAAGAAGAAATACGTGCTGAAGATTTGCTAATGAGAAGGTGTTTGCAAGTCAAGTGTGTCGAAAGTACAAGTCAAAGTTGTGAAAAGCAACTACGACTAACTCAGACATACCTGAGTTGGATAACAAAATGCCATGCCCGCCATGTATAATTTGCCTGTTGCTAATTCCTCTCATAAAGTATTGGTTTTCTAATTGCATTCTTGTGCTTTTAATTTGTGGTTGCTTATTTTATGGTAAGCACGTTTCTAGTGATAAGACCACTCCTTGTCAGCATGTGAATAATAAGAAGCATAATAGGTCTAAGACTGCTAGTCCTCCTAAAGCTAAAAGGAGACATTGTGCCTAAGCCTAAACAGAATTTGCAAGGCTGTTTACAAGGTCAAATGTCCAGTCGTTGAGAAAGTTGAGAACATAAAGTTAGAATGTTGTTTTGCCTGATAAAGGCCAATTCTACAAGTATTGCCGAACCCAACCAAGTTTGGGTTCCGAAGAAGGTCTAATCCATTTGTATTGCAGGGCATTAAACAGGTGTGGAACCGGTAGTGTGGATTCTTGACAGCGGATCGTCAAGACATATGACCGGAGATAGAGCCCTGATCAAATGTGGTTGAGATAAAGCTGGCCCAGTGGTTACCTTTGAGAGTAACAGCAATGGTCTAACTGAGGGATATGGCTATTTGCGAGCTGGTAATGTTACATTGAAAATGTGTATGTTGTGCAAGGACTTGAACACAATCTGCTTAGTATTAGTCATTCTGACAACGGCTACAATGTTTTATTCGACAAGCTGAAGTGTCAGATTCTGCACAGAAAAGTGAAAAACCTCCTTGATGGGAATCCGGAAAGGAAATCTGTTCGTAGCTGACATGAACTCTGAAAGCAATCCTGAAGTCAATTGTTTCTATGCAAAGGCATTTCAGATGAGAGTTGGCTATGACACAAGAGACTTTCCCATCTCAATTTCAAATCAATGAATCTTGTCAAGAGAGAACTGGTCAGAGGTCTGCCTCAGCTGAAATTCTCCCCAGAAGGACTGTGTGAGGCTTTCCAGAAAGGCAAGTCAAAGAAAGCAAGTCACAAAGGCACTGACATATCCTCCATAACTGGTGTCTTCAATTAGCATGAATTTGTTTGGATCATTAATGTTCTTGTCGATGTCAAAGAAGTGTTACTGTCTTGTGAGTTGTGACTATTCCAAGTCTACGTGGGTTTTATTCCATTCACTCTAAGGATGAAACAACCACAAGTTGTGATTGATCATATCAAGTTGATCGAGTTAGATTTAATGTCCCTGTTAGTGCATAAGGTCAGATAATGGAACAGAATTCAAGAATTCACTTTCTCAAGGATTCTGTACAGCCAAAGGGATTACCAGACAATTTTCAGCTCCTAGAACCCCTCAGCAAAATGGAGTGTTAAAAGGAAGAATCGTACATGATGAAGCTGCAAGAACTATGTTAAGTGAATCAGGTCTTCCAATGTACTTTTGGGCTGAAGCTGTCAATACTGCATGTTATACTCAGAATTAAACTCTAATCAACAAGACTTCATAAAAATCCTTATGAGATTATAAATGAACAGAAACCTTCTATCAAATACTTTCATGTATTTGGTGCCAGATGCTTCGTGCTCAAGGATGGAGATGATCGTCGTGGTAAATTCGAGGCAAAGGGCATATGAGGGTATTTTTGTTGATATGGAAGAAGATCATACAGGGTGTATATCATTTATCAACATAAAGTAACTGAAAATGTCAATGTTACATTTGATGACACTAAACTCCTTAGTATCCAAACTGAAGATCCTTATGAGAAACTGAAGTTTGATGATATGTCAGATTCAGAATCAGAACATGATCAAGAACCTGAGGTTGTTGCTGGTGAAGAACCTGTTAATCATGATGATACTCAAGGTAATGGTGATGGAAACATTGGCAACAATGGAGATACCACTGCTACTGACGAAGAATCGTCAAGTCAACCGGACAACAACTCAGGGGGAGATGCTGAAGGATCAACTAGTAGGACACAACATCCCAATGAATTTCAAGGTGAATCATCAAGATCAAATCTTCCAAGACAGGCTGTCTGGAATAAAGCTCATCCTTTTGAATTGATTATTGGAGATCTAAATGTTGGAGTCAGAACTAGACATGCTACTCAAAATGAATGCCTGTTCTCAGGATTTCTTTCTGAGATGGAACCTAAGAAGATTGAAGAAGCACTGACTGATCCAGATTGGGTGATTACTATGCAAGATGAACTCAATCAGTTTGAACATCAACAAGTCTGGAAACTGGTACCTAGACCTACACACAAGAAAGTTGTTGGTACTCGATGGGTATTCAGGAATAAACTAGATGAAGATGGTGTGGTTACAAGAAACAAAGCAAGACTGGTAGCTAAAGGGTATTCTCAAGCCGAAGGCATTGATTATGATGAAACCTATGCTCCAGTAGCTAGACTAGAGGCCATCAGGATATTTCTGGCATTCGCAGCATTCTCGAACTTTAAAGTTTATCAAATGGATATCAAGAGTGCCTTTCTGAATGGAAAGATGGATGAAGAGGTGTATGTAGAGCAACCTCCTGGTTTTGAAGATCCGAATCATTTGGATTTTGTCTACTTTCTTTCAGGCTATCTATGGTCTCAAACAGTCTCCGAGAAAATAGTATGACACTCTCTCTGAATTTCTTATTGAAAATAGCTTATTAGAGGTGTCATAAACAAAACTCTCTTTTCTAATAAGCATAAGAATGATACTATATTAGTCCAAGTCTATGTGGATGATATAATATTTGGGTCTACTAATGATAATCTCTGTAAGAGATTTGCTAAGTAATGCACAGCAAATTTGAAATGAGCATGATGGGAGAGCTGAAGTTCTTTCTTGGATTACAAGTAAATCAAAGGTTAGATGGAACTTTTATTTGTCAATCCAAGTATCTCAAGGAACTCCGTCAAAAAGTACAATCTAGAGGATTCTGCATCAGCAAGGACTCCGTCAACTACAACTGTCAAGCTTGGACCATGTGAAAACTCCATTAAGGTAGATGTCACAAGCTACAGAGGTATGATTGGCTCGGTACTCTATCTCACTGCAAGTAGACCAGATATTATATATGCCTACATGCTTATGTGCAAGGTTCCAAGCGGATCCTAGAGATATTCATCTCGTTGCTGTTAAACGAATCTTGAGATATCTTAAGGAACACCAATCTAGGTATTTGGTACCCTAAAGAATCTGGTTTTAACCTTGTTGGATATACAGATTCAGATTACGCAGGAAGTGTGTTGATAGGAAAAGCACCTCAGGGAGTTGTCAATTCCTAGGTAGCAGACTAGTCTCATGGTACAGCAAGAAACAACAAACAGTTTCCAATTCAACGGCCGAGGCTGAATATATTGCTACTGGAAGCTGCTGTGCTCAGATCTTGTGGATTAGGAATCAGCTACGGGACTATGGCTCTGTATTGAACAAAATCCCTATTCTATGTGATAATACAAGTGCAATAAGCCACTCACCAACAACCCTGTGCACCACACAAGGACCACGCACATTTGACATCATGTATCACTTTATTAGAGAGCACGTCATGAATGGTACTGTTGAACTATTTTTTGTTCCAACAGAAGAACAAATAGCAGATATTTTCACTAAACCTCTTGATGAATCATATTTACCAGATTAGTTGGTAAATTGGGTATGTTGAATAGCTTTAGTGATTAAACTAGTTAATATCTGAGATTTGTTGTTGAATGAATTTATAAATGAATTTTTCATACCATATTTCTTGCTTAATTCTATGTAATTGTTATTATCTTATCTTATTTATTTTATTCAACTTGTTAATTTAATATCTCAGAATTTTTATTTCTCTACAAATATTTTTCTATGAATTTTATTTGCTAAAATTCAACAGAAATCTGTTTTTGGAATAAAATATAATTATTTCTGAGTATTTTAATTTTGTAAATATATTCTGTAGTGTAAATTCTGTTTATATTTGGTTTATAACTGCAATGACAATCGGTAAGACTTTTGGAAATTGTCTTGCTGAAAAGTCATTCCAGTTCATATGTGTTTTATTTAAAATTTAAATTTTCAGTTTAGTTTATACTTGCAAGACAATCGATATGACTATCAATAGTCTTGCCAGTTATAAAACTTATATTATATATATATATATATTACTTTTTATTTTTGTATTTTTGTACTAGAATGACAATCGGTATGACTATCGATTGTCTTTCTAGTTTATTCTGTTATAATTCATGATATTTTATACTGGTATGACAATTGGTATGACTATCAGATTGTCATACCAGTTATTTTTATTTTCCTTTTAAATCCAACCGTTTGCCTGGTATGACAATCGGTATGACAATCCCGGATTGTCATACCAGTTGTAGTACTTAGGCTTTGTATAGAGTTTTAAAATCATTTCTTCACTGCTGTTTTTTTTTCTTTCTTTCTTCAACCGTTGTTTCTTTCTCTCTCTCTCTTCGATCAAATCAACAGTCACCATTGTTCTTGCTCGAGTTTTTACTCAGCACACTTAACTGTGATATATACATATACGTGTGTATACATACAGTGAGGAAGTGCTTGCCCATTTTTTTACTATTTCACTTCATTTTTTTTTCTTTCCAAAATCAGTTTTTTTGGTATTTCAATTTGGTTTTGTGTCTTGTAAGTTGCAGATCTGCTTTGGTGAGTTAAGAACATTAACGAGATACATTTCTTTCTAAATTTTTCGGATATAATTGACTTAATTCGAATTATTAATTTTTTCTTAAAAATTCGAATTTTCTTAATTTAATTCTTAAAATTCTGAAAGTGTGTGTTTTATTATATTTTTAATGGCTCTCAATTTCCAAATTGTCTCGCATAATCATGTTGGTTATTTTAATCCAGAAAAGTGTGATGTGGAAAAATTTAAGCCGTGGATTAGATTTTTAAATGACCATTCGATTGTTAGCTCTGCTATTAAATCAAATGTGCTATTAAATGTCTATCTGCTTAGACTGATTTGCACAACCTCTACTGTGACCGATGATTCTACATCTGTTTTATTCACCGTGGCAAACAATCAGTATGTAGTTGATGAAACAGACATCAATCGAGCGTTAAATTTTCCAATGGACAATTTCTGTAATTTACCCTCTGAAAATGAGATTTCAAACTTTTTCCATGCCATTCACTATCAGGGGGTGATTAATTTAACCAAGCTGTCCAAATCCAATTTGGTTTCCGAATGGGATATTTTCTTCGATACACTTTCCAAAGTGTTTGCCAACTGCACTAAATCCAACTTTCACAACATCACTTCCACTCTGCAGTATATTGGTCTTGCGGTTGTTTTCAATCAAAGGATCAATTTTGACAAACTACTTTTACCCATTTTTCTGAGACGTCTCACTACAGCTTTGCGTGATCATTCTACGAATCATAGGGTTTCGTGCTACCACCCTCGTTTTCTTATGCTTATAGCAGAACATCTTCTCACACCTGAGCATAAGGCTCTTTTTGCTAACTCATCAGTAGCTGAACCCCCTCCCGTAAGCAAAAAGATCTACACACGCCAAGACACAACCTTCAAATTCATGCAAGTTCCAGTACTTGTATCTGCTTTCATGGCCACTTTCATTCCTTTACCAATTTTCAATCTTCCCGGTCATGAACAGCAAGCTCAAACTCCAGTGGTTCAAGCCACCCAGGCACACACATCTCATGCTCTTCCACTGCAGGTAATAGTTCCTCACTCTCAAACTATTCCTACTTCTGTTGAAAGACCCCCAGTGGTTGATAGAGCTGACCATGAAGTTGTAGAACCGCAGCTTCAATCCCAGGTTATAGAGCCAAACACAGAGTCACAACCTGTCTCAAACTCTCCCCCACTGTCTAAAATGTTACCGAGAAGGTTAGTAGGAAGTAGTGTGTTTCTGGATGTGAATGAACCCTCAGCTCTGCCTCCTCCCAAGAAAAGAAGAACACTTACTCAGGCATCTGAAAGCCCATCCTTGTCCTTCCAACAGGACATGGACTTTGAAATGGCCAATGAACAGTTACTAGAGACATTCTCTCAACAGGATGAATCTATTGAAATTCATCATAGGGCCATGGCATCTTGTACTGAGTCAAGCACACTTCCATTACTCACAATGGAAGCATACAGACCAATAGATGATACTCAGGACACAGAGAGAGGAGTGCACATTGAGTCGGTTACAGTGTCTGCCATAGTTACGGCAAAAGAGCAGTCATATGCTTCTGAGGGAAAATCTGACTCTCAGCCACCTTTAATAGAGTCATTTTCTCCCCTCCTAGATCCAACACCTCTGGCTCCCTCACGGGATTCTCCACTCGCAGATTTATCTGGAGAAAGTGGAGGGCAACTCGGTCAATCTATCTCTGAAGCAATTCAGACATCTATTTCACATGATAAGATAAGTTTGACTGAGGATCGGGACTCGTGAATTCCCATTGCACCACCACTGACCTCTCTTGAAGAGGCTAGGGTGATTTCAATTGCAGGTACAGAAGACCAGCTATAGGATGGCTCCTCACGAGCACTTATATTGAGAGAAACACAAGCACGTGAGTTGAGTGAACCAAACAGGAGAGATATTCAGGTGAGCGCACACACAGACACAAACACTGAAAATCTGTTAGCTCAAATTGCTAATCTAAAAGAACAACTTGCTAAAAGTCAGGCTGAGGCTCAAACATTCACAGCACAAGTGGTTGAACAGTCTTCTTCTTCCACCTCTGTCAACAATCAGCTGGCATTCATTAGAAATGATATCTCCGATTTCAAGACCACTGTGATACCAAAGCTTAATTCCATTCAGGAATCTCCAACTTTATCAGCCGATGATATTGCAAACTTCTGCTCTCTCCATACTAGAATGACTTCTCTTGAAGACCTGGTTGAAATGAATCATTCACTGGACTCTTCCAGATTCGTGAAGATAGAAAAGGGCATGGAACATCTCAATGAAGAAATGAAGCACTTGTATTTCATGATAAAAAATTCTCACTGCCCTAATGAAGAACAAAGGACTTTCTTTGAAGGGCCGTCTGGTGGAGGCTCAGGCTCTGGAGGTAATGGAGGTCAGGGAGGGTCTAAAGGAAAATCGGTAGAGGATTCCTCAACTAAGGGGGAGAAGCAAGGGAGAAGTGGAAAGGGTAAAGAAAAAGATTCTTCTTTTGGAGACACAAGGAAGGCTGATGATGTCTACTATAGTGGAGAACAAGATGACTTCGATATTTTTGATGTTCCCACTGAACCAGTCTTGGAAGATAAAGCTGGTTTCTTAGAAGCTGAGGAGGAAAGTAATTTTGAAGAATGGGAAGAGGAAGCTCAAGTGGATCCTGTTTTTCAGAAAGAGTTCCAGCAGCAGCAGTCAGAGTTGAAGAGAAAAGAAGCTGAACTTAAAAAGATATCTCAGATCATTGACATGAGAAAAGACATCCAACGAACAGAAACTCTTGAAAAGCAACGTCTTCATGACATTAAAGCTAAAGAAAGAAGAAGAGATGTCAAACTGAAGATTGGTGAAAAATGGGATGAAGCAAGAAGAGTTATTGATATACCTCAACTGATTAAAAACAATGATAGGGAGTTTCTACATCTTCTAGACAGGCTGGAAATTTCTAATCCAAACAATGATGTGTACATGAGTTCTATCAAGACTGAAATCTCAAGGATCACAGCTGCTTTTGACAGATCTCTAAATAAAATGAGCATATTTGTATATTGTCAGAGTGAGGGATCTTTCAAGGTATCACTTCATCTGTTTGAGAATCGTTCTTTATCAGAGATTTGGGTTCATCTCAACAAAGTCAAAAGAAGCTCAAAATTGAATGAAGTCCTTCGTGAAAGGCTAAAAGAGTTTTCTAATAGGGCTAGTCCTCAAGTGGTCAACTTGCCCTTTCAAGTAAGATTCTTTAAGTCGGACTGTCTTCAAATCTGCCAGCTCGATTCACAATCTCTTAAAGACTACTCTGCTAAGCATCTTGTCTGGATGGAACATCACTTAAGAACTGCTGGATACTCATCTGAGTTGAAAACTAAAGCTGTTGATCTGATTCAAGCTTATTGTGAAAAGAACATTAAAAGGTATAATTAGTTTAAGAATAAGCTGAAGTCAGTTGGAGTTCAACCAGTTAGACTAGCCAGCTTCACTTCAGAAAAGGATCGTGTCTTTGACAAGGAGCTGCTTCAAGATTTGGAAGAAGGTGAATTCGGAAGGGAAGACAACTGGATTCAATTAGCTCAACTTAATATAATATGCTTAGAGCTTTATGAATCAAGATAGACAAATGTAGTCATATGTTCAGTCTAGAGGAACATCTATCTTGTATTCACTTGTAAATTTCTTTTAGAATCTGGAAAATGTTAAATATAATCCAGAACTTTTCTGCTATTTACTTTGAATTATTGTTTATATCTTTTTCTTATTTGTTAGTTGAGTTATCCTCTAGGTATTTGTTGTTATTGTCTAACAAACAAATAGGGGGAGATTGAAAGGCATATGTCATAACCTATTTGTTTATTCGAGGATTTAACTCAACTCAAATAAGGATGTAACAAGTAAATAGTGGTTCTATCGTCAAAGAGATCTCACTAAGTAACATATGTCAAAGGATTAAGTAACATTGTTCATCTACAGACTTGAGGACTTAATACACTGGAAGAAGCTCAAGAAATTGATCAAGCCTCAGTGATATAAATCAAGATTGTGGATTTAATCAAGTGACAGAGATCTCGTCAGGGTATCAAATATTTACAGGGATTTAATCTGAAGAAAATCAAGTTATTAAAGTCAAGACATGAAGAAACATCACAGATGTTAGTCATTCATGAACCAGACAGTACATCGAGTGTCAACATTGAAGTGGTGAAATGGATTCATAAGTTTCAGTGATTTTCAGAAGATTGTCAGAAGAGTGGTTGTTGTTCAAGAATAGTATTAATTCTATATTAATTAATTAAGTCATATAATTTAATTAAGAAAATAAATTATATTTGTAAAGATTAATTTATTGATTAATTGAATTAATTGGTTAATTAATTCTGAATTAATATTATGCATTTTTCAGAAATGATTTTGAATTAATATTCAAAATTAACTCAGAAAGACAAATATTTGAACTGGTATGACAATTGGATTGTCATACCGAAAGTCTTTTCGAGTCTTTTTAGATTGTCTTGCTGATAGTCTTTCCAGCTTAAATGATTGTCTTGCCGATAGTCTTGCCAGTTCAATCAATAGTCTCACTGATTGTCTTGCTAGATCAAAAGGATTGTCTTGCCAACAAATCAAGTGGTTGTTTGATTACTTAAGTACAGAAGCTGATTTTCAATAGAAGAATTGAATATCTCAACCAACTGAAAAACACAGAACAAAAAGAATAACAGAGAACTTATTATCTTCAACTGCAAAATATCAGGACATTAATTTCTAGTATCTATTGTTAAATTTAAACCACTAGAAATCCTTCTCTTGTTCTTGTGTAACTATCTAGCGGATCAAAATCCCTAGAACTTAATCTCAAATTGCTTTTAGCATTTGATCTTTTTATTCAAAAATTGAAAAAGTTCATGTTGAATTTATTCTAGATTTGGAATAATTTTTTTGAGATTAATCCCTTGTAAATGATACCGTTGTTGTAACACCTTTCAAGTTTAATAATAGTTTTATTTAACTTGAATTTTGTTTCACTTTTTTATTCCGCATTTTATTCGATTAAACGGTATAGTTTGTATTCAATCCCCCTTCTACAAACATATTGGGACCTAACATAACACCTACCATAAACTTTGAGGGGGTTGTACAGGGTGTTATGTTGGGAACCACAGACTTAGGGTGTTACTATGTTTTACGGTAAAGATTATGAAAAGAGGATTACCTTGTTAATGGTTGATTCCACGATCTTCTATTGTATTCCCAAATTCCCTTGAGCGAAGTGTGGCCTCCTTCTTCTCAAGTTATCCTCTCTTCTTGCTCCTTGGTTGCTACAATATGTTTTCACACAATTTCCAAGCAAGAAGAGAATAAGAATATATATAGGCTACAATAGGGACCATGGATAATTAGGTTGGGCCTTCTAATTACATCTTGAGCCTAGTCTAATGTAATTAAATATTAATTCAATCCACTAAAGAATTAATATTTGCACTACCTTTCCTAATACCGTAATTTAATTAATTCGGTTCCAATATTATTTGCTTATTAAATTCCCCATGTTTAAAATATCATATGTCCATTAATTAAATAAATTACTGATAATTTATTTAATTAATATCTTTTATCCTTGATCATCCACTCAACCTTTATTTAATTATGCCAGAATAAATTCCACCTGCAGGGTTTCACATAATTAAATCTTTTTGAGCTTTCAAGGGGACATCATTAACCCGAATATTATCAGGACATGGATTCCTTCAATAAATAATATCCACCATGTATATAATTCCATCACCCAAAATATAATGATATAATTCAAAAGAATTATTTCATATATAAATCAAATCATGTAAATAATATACACGTGTCAATTACTATTTCCGGATTAAGAACCTAAGCATTAATAATAACATAGAATCTTAGTTCTCCTTCTTAATCAGTATTAAGGGAACAATTCTAAATTTGATCATGTTCAATATACACAAAGTATACTAGCATTATTTATTAGTCAATATAAACTAATCTAAATAATACTACAGCCATACCAGTGGATTGTCCAACACCACCTGTGCTGTGAACCTTATTATATTATATAACCGTATTTAACAATCTAATATTCTGTATCCCATTTGATACTAGATTGTTCACAATATATAATATTAGACAACATGTAATCATTCAAATGATTCTCAAATAAACTGGCCAGAAATAAATGTACATACTTCAAATAAATATTTTCAGTATACACTAACAATCTCCCACTTATACTCAAAATATTCTATGTGTACATCAGTGTTTATTTAATCCACTATTACATAAATATCTATGTGTCCATCCATCTGACTCCTATCGCTTCCACATGCTTGTCAAAAACCTTGGTTGGCAAGCTCTTTGTGAAAGGATCTGCTCGGTTGTCTTCTGATGATATGTGAGCCACAACTATATCCCCTCGCTTTACGATTCCTCGTATGAGATGATACTTACGTTCAATATGTTTAGCTGCTTTGTGGTCTCACGGTTCCTTTGAATATGCCACAGCACCAGTGTTATCACAATACACCGTCAAGCTCCTAGGCAAATTAGGTACCACATCTAAGTCCAAAAGGAAGTTCCTGAACCATACAGCCTCCTTGGCAGCCTCAGAGGCCGCCACGTACTCGGCCTCCATGGTGGAGTCTGTAATGCATTTCTGCTTTACACTCCTCCATATAACGGCTCCACCTCCCAAAGTAAAAACATATCCCGAGGTTGATTTCCTCTTATCCCTATCTGATTGGAAATCTGAATCAGTATATCCCAAAGGAAATAGATCTGAGGCCTTGTAAATTAACATATACTCCTTAGTCCTTCTCAGGTACTTGAGTATAGTTTTTACTGCACTCCAATGTTCCTGACCTGGGTTCGACTGATATCTACTAACCATGACTACAGCAAAGCAAATGTCAGGCCTCGTACATAACATAGCATACATTAAGCTTCCACATGCTGAAGCATAAGGAACTGCTTTCATGCTCTCTATATCCTTAGGTATCGAAGGACACTGCTTCTTAGATAGAGCAACTCCATGCTTAAAAGGTAAAAAACCTTTCTTAGAGTTCTGCATGTTAAAACGAGCTAATACTTCATCAATGTAGGGCTCTTGAGATAAAGCCAACATCCTTTTCTTGCGATCCCTTATAACTTTGATCCCAAGGATGTATGCCGCTTCACCTAAGTCCTTCATGTCAAATTATTTGAACAACCATGCCTTTACTGATGACAACATCTCAACATTGTTTCCAATGAGTAAAATATCATCTATATATAGTACTAGAAAAACCACTGCATTACCTTCACTTCTCTTATCACGCACGATTCGCTTGGACTTTGATCAAATCCATATGATTGGACTGCCTGATCAAAACGAATATTCCAGTCTCTAGAAGCTTGTTTAAGTCCATAAATAGACCTCTTAAGCTTACATACCAGATGCTCTTGGCCTTCCTTAATGAATCCTTTTGGTTGCTGCATATAGATGGTTTCTTCAAGACTTCCATTAAGAAAAGCTGTCTTGACATCCATTTGCCAAATCTCATAATCGAGATGAGCTGCTATAGATAAAAGAATACGGATTGACTTATGCATGACTACCGGTGAAAAGGTTTCCTCATAATCGATACCTTCTTTCTGAGTATACCCTTTCGTAACAAGTCTTGCTTTCCAGGCTTTCACCTTTTTATCTAATCCCCTCTTTTTCTTGTAGATCCACTTACATCCAATAGGTTTTATACCTTTGGGTGGTTCCACGAGCTCCCAGACCTGATTAGAATACATTGATTCTATCTCAGATTCCATCGCCTTTTGCCAAAGATCTGCATCTTTGTTTTGTATTGCCTCTTCGTATGTACGGGGATCATCATCATGTTCACCAGGGACCAAGTCTGAAGACTCTCCCAAAAACATGAATCTATCAGGCTGTTGAACAACCCTCCCACTACGATGAGGCACTGGTGCGGTATTAGTGACAGGTTGTACATTATGTTGTGGTTGTTCTACTTGTACTACAGCTTCATGGGTATTATTTGTCCCTCCCACTAGTTCCTCTAAAACGACACTACTCATGGGTTTGTGATTCATTATATAGTCCTCCTTCAAGAATCTTGCATTGGTGCTAACAATGACATCCCGATTCTTCGGACTATAAAATAAATATCCTTTCGTTCCCATGGGGTAGCCTACAAACAACTTTACTTCTGTACGAGATTCAAACTTAGTCGCATTCTTGTTCAGCACATGTGCTGGACAACCCCATATTCGAATATGTCTTAAACTCGGTTTATCCCCGGTCCACAATTCTAAGGGGGTTTTAGGAACCGACTTAGAAGGTACTAAGTTCAGAAGATAAGCTGATGTCTCTAAGGCATGTCCCCAAAACGACTTGGGTAAATCCGAATAACTCATCATCAATCTAACACTCTCTAAAAGAGTCTGGTTCCTTCTCTCTGCTACACCGTTCTGCTGGGGTGTGCCTGGTGCAGTTAACTGGGATTCTATCCCATTTTCTGATAAATATTCCCTAAATTCTCCAAGCAAGTATTCGCCACCACGATCTGATCGTAGTGACTTGATACTTTTATTAAGTCGCTTCTTCGTTTTAGCTTTGTACTCTTTGAACTTATCAAAGCACTCAGACTTACGGCGCAACAAATAAACGTACCCATATCTAGAATAATCATCAATGAAAGTGACGAAATATTCATAACCACCTCTTGCTTGGATATTCATGGGTCCACATAAATCAGAGTGAACCAATTCTAATACTTGTTTGGCTCTATTCCCTTTTGCCTTGAAAGGCCTATTAGTCATTTTACCTTCCAAGCAGGATTCACAAACTGGAAATGGCTCCACTGCCAATGAGCTTAAAGGCCCGTCTACTACCAGTCTTTAATCCTCCTCAAGTTAATATGACCTAATCTCAAGTGCCAAAGATATGTTTGGTTCAAACTAGAAGGTTCCTTTCTTTTAGTAGAGTTAGAAGATGTGTTGTTCAATTCCCTAAATTGCAGTTGCAGTGCAGGTTGACTAGGATTAATTATATACAAATTGTCTTGCAATGTACCAGAACATATAATTCGTTTATTCATCATAATAGAAACATTACGATCCAAACAAACATTATAACCATCCAAAACAAGTTTAGAAACCGAAATTAAATTCCTTCTAAAAAAAGGTACATAAAGACAATTGTTCAAAACCAAAATCCTATCAGAACCAAAAGATAAATGAATAACTCCTACTGCAACTACTGCTACTTTCGTAGCATCTCCCATGAACACGTATATCTCACCATCTTTAAGCATTCTGGATAGTTGGAACCCCTGCATAGAATTACAAACATGATCAGTGGCTCCTGTATCTACACACCAAGTGCTCGTAGATATAGCCGCTATAAATGTTTCTGTAACTAGAGAAAGAGACATACCAATATTGTTTGTCTTTTTAGGAAGAAGACAATCATGTTTCCAGTGACCTGACTGTTTGCATCTGAAGCACTTTCCCTTAGGCTTTTTCACACCACCCTGAACTCCCACTGCCTTCACAGCTTTCTGTGTCTGAGCCTTTTTCTTCTTCTTAATACCTTTCGGCTTAGAGGAAGAACCTTTCTCAGCCACATTCACTTGAACACTCTGCCGAAATAATCCTTCAGCTGCCTGAAGTTCTGTCAGCAGTTCTGCGAGACTATACTGCCTCTTGTTCATGTTGTAATTCAAGCGGAACTGCTCAAAACTCTTGGACAAGCTCATAAGGATAATGTCAATCTGGGTTTCCCCGTCAAGTTCAGCACCAAGGATCTCTATCTCATTCAGATGCGACATCATCTTGAGAACATGATCCCTTACAGGTGTGCCTTCAGCCATCTGAGTGTTCATTATAGCCTTCATGGCTACTTGCCTAGAAGCCCTATTCTGATCTCCAAAAAGTTCCTTGAGATTAAAGAGCATATCCGAAGCAGTGGCCATAGACTGATGATGATGCTGCAAAACACCCGACATTGCTGCCAGAATGTAACATCGCGACATCTCATCAGCCTTAATCTACCGTTTATAATACTCTTTCTCATCTTCAGGAGCATCAGCAGCAGGCTGTTCAGGCTTGGGTTCATAAGTACAAAACTTGTACTCCTCAGCAGTCAACACAATGTCCAAATTTCGTTTCCATTCAATATAGTTAGGTCCGGTAAGTTTGTTATCCTTAAGTATGGTGAATAGTGGATTAAAGCCCATTTTATCCTGAGAATCATGCATAAAAATATCACATAAATAAGGGTGCATTAATTATTAAGATCTAAATTATTAAAATTTAATGCACTAACATCTAAACACCATAAGCTTCTGGTACGCCATGATGTGTGACATGTATACCACCTAATTTTGTTTAAATGTTACTTCGGTCCTATTACTAAACAATATGTCACGTTGGGGTGGACTATATTATTTTTCATAGCTAAGTGTATACCATCATCAAATCTTAAATTATTCGAAATCTATGGAACTTGGTACGCCACGATGGGTGGCGTGTATACCTTCCAATATTCGTAATTTTGCCTTGAATAGAATACTTCAATTCAATATTCATCAATGGTTTGATTTCCAGGTAGTGGAGGAGTCACATCGGTCTTGCTTTAAACCCACAGCCTTACAAGTTCGATGAACCCGTTTTTGACAAAATCGCCCCAAATCAGAAATAAAGAAAATCCGTATTTATTCCTTTCAAAATTTATTAATTTAAGAAGTTTGTTCTAGTAATTTCTATAACATTCTAGACACCATAAATTACATGCCACGATGGGTGACGTATATATAATTTATATTCGTCTTTATGTTAAATTACCTACAACCAATAATGGAGACCATGAGATTTAATTTCATATTAATTCCCTCTCCCACTTAGAATTTTTTTTTATTAAAATTGAGGAGTTTTAAAATTAAATGGGGCCCTATGTTGTTATAATTATGTCTAATCATGCATTCAAAATACACACATAATTTTAGCAACATATAACATTTAATTAAAGCAATTAATAAAATTTATGTCCATGTCGTCCTAATTAAGTTAAACATGCAATTTTAAAAGAATTACACACATAATTAACGACAAACATAATCAATAAATTAAAGCAATAATTAAAATTTAATGGAAAAAATTAAAATAAATTTTCCACTATTATGGCCCTTGAAAAAAAAATCCAGCTCTCAAAAAAAATCTGCCCCAAGCGCGCCCCGACGCCCCCAGCAGCCCCAGCAGCCCCAGCCGGCCCAGCTGCCGCAGCGGCCCTAGCAGCCCCAGCAGTCCCAGCAGCCCCAGCAGCCCCTTGTAATCGCACAGCGGAACAAAAAACTACCGGAATTGATTTCCGATCGCACATAACTTGTACAAAATACCCGGAACAATTACAAAAAAAATAGATCTAATACAAAACTAATTTTGTAAAATCTATTCTAACACGATCAACCCTCGTGTAAATTACAACCACGATTAAACCACGTGGAAACCAAAACAAAAATTAACCACGATTAAACCACGTGGGATCCAAATACATAATTAAAATATACATGGCCATAATAGTGGATTAACAACCTGCATAAAAAAACAATACAAGCAAAACACTATATACATGCATATATAATTACGACATGAACATTATATCATAAAACATAGAACCCATTACCAGGCTCTTGATACCAATTGTTGGGAACCACGGACTTAGGGTGTTACTACGTTTTACGATAAAGATTACGAAAAGAGGATTACCTTGTTAATGGTTGATTCCACGCTCTTCTATTGTATTCCCAAATTCCCTTGAGCGAAGTGTGGCCTCCGTCTTCTCAAGTTATCCTCTCTTCTTGCTCCTTGGTGGCTACAATATGTTTTCACACAATTTCCAAGCAAGAATAGAATAAGAATATATATAGGCTACAATAGGGACCATGGATAATTAGGTTGGGCCTTCTAATTACATCTTGAGCCTAGCCCAATGTAATTAAATATTAATTCAATCCACTAAAGAATTAATATTTGCACTACCTTTCCTAATACCGTAATTTAATTAATTCGGTTCCAATATTATTTGCTTATTAAATTCCCCATGTTTAAAATATCATATGTCCATTAATTAAATAAATTACTAATAATAATATCTTTTATCCTTGATCATCCACTCAACCTTTATTTAATTATGCCAGAATAAATTCCACCTGCAGGGTTTCACATAATTAAATCTTTTTGAGCTTTCAAGGGGACATCATTAACCCGAATATTATCAGGACATGGATTCCTTCAATAAATAATATCCACCATGTATATAATTCCATCACCCAAAATATAATGATATAATTCAAAAGAATTATTTCATATATAAATCAAAGCATGTAAATAATATACACGTGTCAATTACTATTTCCGGATTAAGAACCTAAGCATTAATAATAACATAGAATCTTAGTTTTCCTTCTTAATCAGTATTAAGGGAACAATTCTAAATTTGATCATGTTCAATATACACAAAGTATACTAGCATTATTTATTAGTCAATATAAACTAATCTAAATAATACTACAGCCATACCAGTGGATTGTCCAACACCACCTGTGCTGTGAACCTTATTATATTATATAACCGTATTTAACAATCTAATATTTTGTATCCCATTTGATACTAGATTGTTCACAATATATAATATTAGACAACATGTAATCATTCAAATGATTCTCAAATAAACTGGCCAGAAATAAATGTACATACTTCAAATAAATATTTTCAGTATACACTAACATGTTAGTGGTGAGGGGAGGGGTGAACATCAAGAAAACCCCCAGAATAAGGTAGGAGAGGTGAGTGGTACCCTAGCTAGCCAAGCCACAGTTTCTCAAAAGACTGTGGTGGTTGAAAAGGATTCAAACTCATCCCTAGTTGCATCCTCCCAAAATGGTGCAGCTATTGAAAATAGTCCCCAACCAGGACACAGAATAAAAGAGGGAGGGAGACTGAAGCCACACACTCACCTGTAAAAGCCTTCACAAGAAGAAAGAGGGTCAAAACCCTAGTTTTCACACAGGGTGCACACACTGCACAGATACAACCACCTGTATCTATGCCTTCTCAAATTCAGCTTAATGTGACTCCAACAAATGTGGAGTTACAGCCCCATTCTCTCAAAATTGACACACATCAATCACCAAATTCTCCATCACCATCTCTGGATGTGGACATGATATTCACATCAATTCTTGATTCTCCCTCTTTACAACTCAGGGAGGAGCCCCACTCAAATACTGGTGATCATCATCTTTTAGATGATTTGTTGGATCATCAGCCAATTCTTTCAGACTTAGTTGAAGAAGTTGTGTCACCTAAATTACAATCAATCCACACAGATTCAACAATTATGTCACTTTCAATTTCTACTTCTTTTCCTTCTTCAACGGATATTCCTCATCCGTTGACAAGTGGTTGCTCTTCAACGGATAAGCTTAACAACAATTATCCGTTGATACCATCAGTTTCAAATTCAACGGATATTCCTTATCCGTTGATGGTCTCTACACAAACAACTGAATTAACTCCATGTGTAGAAGACATGGTTACTGTACAATCACTTCTAGGATTGAGGGAAGGGAGTGAAAACTTGAGTGAGAGGTTGGGTTGCTCCCAGGAAAAAGGAGAGCTTGAGAGTCTAAATATGCATACTATTTCTTCCAGCATGGCAAAAGAAAGTGAGAGGAGTATCACCTTAGTAGGTGAAGGTGAGGGTGTGAGGAGTGTAAGCTAGGGGGAGCCCCTGATGCAAGAAAAGAGAGAAATTGAGAGAAAAGCAGGTACATGAGGTATAAGGGTGAATCCAGCCATTGCTATTGAGTCAATGATTATGGATGATGGTGAAAAGGAAAGACAATTTCAGCAACATTACAAAGCTGTAATTGATAACATTTCCTTGGATGCTGACACTTTTACTCATCCTGTGTCAACCTATCAACTGTTGGCTATTCAGGGCAATGAGGAGGCAGAAAAGACTTAAAATCTAGTACATACTTCAGAATCTCTACAAAGGGATAAAGCTGCTGTCAATATGATGCCTTCTACAGCTGGTGAGCCATCTGAAGAATTTGGAGTAAATTCTAATGATGATGACTCTGATTCTTTTGATGGAATCATGAACTTAGGGGGAGATGAAGGCCCAAGTTCTACTCCAGAGTTACCTGAATGGGCATTGACAAAGGAGTCTACACCAGGGCATTTCAATGTATCTTTAGTCAAACAAGTCATGGCTATCCAAAAGGAAATTCAGGAAACTTCAAATGTTGGTACCAACGCTATTCTTCAAGCCCACTTAGATTCTCTACATCTCATGAAGCTACAACAATTAAGACAGAATCTAAGTGTGGATGAACTCAAGAAGGATATAGCTGACTTGAAGTCCTATAATTCTGAGAAGCTGGATTCAATCATGCCCTTTGGTACCATGCAGGAACTGTTACTGAGACTGAGAAGAGAATCAGATGCTGAAAAGAAGATGGCCAAATTGGAGGAAAGAGTTCAAGCTATTGAAAACTCTGTGGTCACTATTCTTCACAAAAAGGGGAGAATAAAGGGGAAGGGGAAGGGGAGCCATCTACACATATACAAATATCAAAAGTGCTAGTTCCAGCCATCACTACTTCTCCAACACTTCAAATCAAAGAAAAGCTTGATGGAATTGATCTAATCCAGCTAGCAGCAGCTGAGATGAAGGTGAAAGAGCAAAGGAGAAAAATTGATGAAGGATGCAACAAGTGTTTGGCTCTTCAACTACAAAATCCTTATTTGTGAAACATAGCATAAAAGTTGAGCCAATCATTATGGAGCACAAGCCAGTAAGGAGGAATAAGGTTGGAGAAACTTCTTTCAGGAACCTAAAGCCCATGGTACTCAAGCCAACCACTAGATTTAACAAGGACTCTACAAAGAACCCTCTAAGCTTTGCTCAACTAAAAGAAGTGGATTTTCCTCTTCCAAAGCCTGATAAAGACAAAGTTTTGGGTGGTAACATCATAAAGCACAAAGAGACCAACAATGTAGTGGAAAGAATGAATATGGCTATCATCTATAGAGAGGGAAAGAGCATCTGTGTGATGCAAGGACATCCCAAATTCTCAATAGCCAAGAGGGAAGAGACCAAGAAGCTAAAGGAAGAAGCTAAAAAGCTGAAGGCTGACAAAAGAGCACAAGTAAAGCTTGAAAAACAGCTAAAGTCAAGTCAAATTGAAGAAAAGAAGAAGATTGAAGACAAGAGTGAAGGAGACAAGACTGAAAGCATAAACGTGGATATGGGGAATATGGTTGGTGAGAGTGTGGAGGAAAGGAGTGAGGAAAGAAAGGAATGGCAGAAAGGGAACATAAAGAAGGTCAAGGCAAAAAGGAAGAGTGAAGACGACACTGAGGAAACCCAATCAAAATCTAAACCACTACCTTCTATTCCTGAACCTGTTGTGGCTGATCCCAGTATAAATATTCATGGTGAAACAGTCATCCCTAAAGAGGAACCTATTGATTGGGAAACTATCAAATTGCCTACCTTCCTAACTACTTCTCCACCACCAAAGAAAATGAAAAGAAAATCCAAATCAACACCTCCTCTAACCTCAAGTAAATTCACTCAGAAACATAAACCTAAGCCTAAGCCTAAGCCACAAGCCTCAAAGGATGATTATGTTCACATTTGTTACATAAAAGAACATACAGTTATTGAACTCTTCCTGGATGAGCTGGAGGAAGTAAGGGGAATAAATGCCTATAGACAGTTACCAGAAAGGCTAGTGTTCAAGTATAAAGGAAGTGTGGAAAGGACTTGGCCTCTTCAAAGAATTCTAAGTGAGGGCTACTTTATCTTGAATAGAGTCTACTCAGCTATCAAAAGGGATACTGGCTTTACCAGGACTGCCAAAACTGAGATTCTCAACAAGATTGCCAGCATAAGGAAGAATTGGTGGGAGTCAAATTCCTTGCCTAGAACATTACTCATCCCTGAGCATGGAATTACAATTCATAAATTACCTCATTGGTTGATGGAGTTCAGAGACAACAAAGGAGTCAGAAGATTTTTCAGACTTGAAGACCAGCTTAAAATTGCCAGTAATGAAACTCTCAAGGACATGCAATCTAAGTTGGATATCAGTGAAGAAGATGAAGCTGAATTCTACGGACAAATCCAACTCCAAGTAGAGAAAAATGACAGGAGGCTAGGGAAGAAAACAAGGGAACAAAGGAAAAGAAAATGATTTGCTCAGACTAAAGGAGCACCCTTGGAATAACTGTAAATCTTTAATTCTATCTCAGTACATACACTTTTGCAGCACTTTTGAATTTCTACTTGATTTCAACTCATATATTTGTTAAGTGTTTTGTTATCATCAAGTTAACCCTGAATTTATGAAAACACTTAAGTAGAAATCTAGTGTTTGTAGCCTCAACGGATAAGATCATCTTGGCTATCCGTTGATGGAGCAGCTTTACTTAGAAATAAGTTTAGTATTGTAGCACATTTCAGTCTCTGTATTTAAGTTATAATTCTTAGAAGTTGTGGGAAATTATAAGTCATGTTGACTACTAGTGGATATGCAAATAGGAGGGCTAATTGTAAATATTTCATGTCTTGTAATTTTGTGTAAATGAAGTAGTATCAACTGATAGATTAAAGGCCTTCAACAAATGAGAAACAAAGCTTCAGCGGATGTCTCTAAAGCTTCAACGGATGTCTCTAAAGCTTCAACGGATAACATCCATCAACGGATGAGTGCATCAACGGATAAAGCTTCAACTGTTAAAGTATCAACGGATGTCACTAAAGCATCAACAGATAAAGCCATCAACGGATGAAAGCTTCAACGGATGCTCAGTTTCATAGCAGTTGATAGAGACAATTCATAAGCTGACAGAGGCACATGGGTTGACAGAGATAATTGGAATGTGGTAGCCTCTTGGAGGAATCAAGAAAAAACAGTATTTCCATTCTGGTGCAAACAAGGAAGTATTCAAAGATTCACAGATTATCTTAGATTGCATTGGATAGAGAAATGAAGAAGAAACATGTGAAGAACTATTTTATAATTATATTTTATCTTTGTCTTCACTTGAAAACTTGGTGATATATAAACCAAGTTGCAGCAAGTAATTAGATGTGAATTTTCCAGAGCTGTTTAAAAAAACATAGAGAGAAAATCATCTAGTTTGTACTAGGAAGCAGCTGTGATCAATTCTTTATATCACAGATTTTCTGAAATACACATCTCTGGTGGAACAAAAAATCCACCAGAAAAGTTTTTAAAAGCCTTTGTGTTCTTTACATTTGTGTCTTGAATATACATCTGTCTGCACCTGCTCAAAAAAATTCACACACATCTGTTCATCATACACTTAGCTTTTGAAACTGTCTAAAACTTGAAAAAGTTTTGAGATTTACATTCAACCCCCCCCCTCTGTAAATCTCATTGTTAGTTCATTGGGAATAACATAGATTTTATTAATTAAATTGTTTAATTAATAAAATATGGGGCTATTGTTATACTTGAATTTCCACACTACATGACCGAACATGTTCATGTCATGGATGAGAAGGCAGGTCGAGACATGAAGGTTGAATTGATGTCCTGAACGACATCATCAGAGTGGTAAGCATCTGAGAGCAGGACTTAGTCCGATGTTTGCCGAGTTTATCGGAGAAATAACAGGTGTGCATATCCGTATTATCAACAACCAAAATTTGAAATGGAGAGAAAAAAGGGGGGAGTTAGAGAAAATAGGGGAACAAACAAGAAGATAAAGGCAAGAAAAAAAAAGATGAAGACAAACACAACATCACTACATAAAACATACAACAAACACTTGAGCAAAAAAGATCAAGAAAAGGAAGAAATATAAAACCAGAAAAGAGACCACAACAACATTGGATTTTTCTTCATGAACTTAGAACATGTATAGGATTTATTAGTCATGATACTGCAACAAAAACACATATCCAAACATCGTCATTGTAATCTAATTGATCATATAGTGGATTTCATTTAGGTTGGGCACGCAATCCCACCCGCGGTTTTTTTCCCAATCTCGGGTTTTCCGCGTCACCAATCTCTTAACTTTAGTTCACTTACGTCAATTTCATTTTAGTTACATCACATTAAGCTTAGTGCCAACACAATATTCTTAACATTTAATCCGAAAACTTTTGTTAAAAATAATTATATTCATTTAAGTATGAATAATTTAAAAAATTCAATAATAAATATAATTTTAATAAATAACTAATATAATTTTAATCCCGATTTCACATTAATTTTAAGTCAATAATTCAACCAATTAGGTTTGATTACAGATATTATTCACCATAAGGGGTACTTTAATCACTAATCTTCTTTCGAAAAGTATTTTAAAAAGTTTTTTTTTCTTTTGTAGGCCATTAATTTTCCGTGCAGAGAGCAGAAAGGTCAAGATACTTTTACACCTTAATTGAATAAGTTCGAGCCTAAGATCAACTCCAACGCAGGCCTGAGTGCTGCGTTGGGTTGCGTGAGAAGGACCCCTTTTCAATTTTCAGCGTTGCAGATTAAAGCAAAAGTTGGCCAAGCCCGAGTAGGTGGGCTGGCCAACTCCTGTCCCATTTTGCTTTATTGTCCTATCAACATTATATTTATTATTTATATTATGCAACTTATCCATCCATCTGCCACTTGACTGTATTAAAGCTGATAACAATTTTTTTCTTGAAAAGTAAAGTTGACCTTCTGAAAATTGTAACGTTAAAATTTTTTAAAATCCTAACGTTCTAAAATTTTAACCCTATAAATACTAACCTTGTGATTTTATTGAGTCCAATTTCACTTCTTTCACTTCTTCAAATAAGTTGTATTATCCTATCAACAATGAATCCAAATAATTATTCACCTTCAAAATCACAAAACTCAAACCCACAAAATTCTCAATTCCCGAATATTCAACACCTATATTCATTTCCAAATCTTTTTTCCCATATAGTCAAAATCCAAATATCGATAATTCTCAATTTTCCAACCAACAAAATTCAAATTTTAATGCTCAAAC
The DNA here is from genome assembly GCF_009905375.1 of Apium graveolens. Lineage (NCBI taxonomy): Eukaryota > Viridiplantae > Streptophyta > Magnoliopsida > Apiales > Apiaceae > Apium > Apium graveolens. The sequence goes on along the minus strand of NW_027418267.1, from coordinate 29,447 downwards.
TCCAAATTCTCAATTTCCATTTTCGAATCCGTATTTTCCGTATCCACAAAATTCTCAATTTCCTTTTGTCCAAAATTTTCAAAATGCATACCCACAATTTGAAATCCAACAAAATTCGATTACTAATGAAAATTCTCCACATTCACAAGCTTCCACTTTCCATGCTACTAACATTATTGATCTCAACGATGATATTATCGAAGTCGAAAATAAGCGAGATGCTATAACCCAATGGAAGTGGAGTGAAGATAAACTCTTAATTAGTGCATGGTTAAATGTATCTACTGATCCTATAATCGGTGCAGATCAAAAAGGTGAAACTTTTTGGGATCGAATTCACCAATATTGTGAAGAGGGTTATCCCAGACTTATCAAAAGAGGAGTGATATCTACAAATAAAAGATGGCAACGAATAAATGAAGGGGCTCAAAAATATGAAGCGTGTTACGAAAAAGCTGAAGAAGTAGTGAGAAGTGGTTCAAACATGGCCAACATTATTGAAGCAGCTCATGATCTCCATAAAACTAGACACAAGAAGAAGTCAAATTTTGAATTGCATTGGAACGAGTTTCGAAGACAACCTAAGTGGAAAACTCCAACGTCAAGTCGTGGAAGTGGGAAGCGCACTAAATTAAGTGATTCTAGAGCTTATTCAACATCAGGAAATGATGATACACATGAAAATATCGTGGAATCTCCAGTTCGTCCTAAAGGTGCAAAAGCGGCTAAGAAGGGAAAAGGGAAGGCCAAAACAAAAAAAAGATATAGAAGCTAAGTATGAAGAGTTGAAGGCCGATACGACTAGAAAATTAAATCTAATAGATAAATTTAATGATGTTCGACAGAAGGGTATAGATTTAAGGATTATGATGGCTGATACAACTGTAATGAATGAAACTCACCGCGAGATGCATGCCAAGTTGCTTGAAGAAGTGTAATCAAGGATGATGTAGCTGTTGGAAGCTAGTATTTGTTTTTTTCTTGTTGTAATATAACCGTTGGAATTTAGTGTTTATTTTATTTTTTCTTTGAATGTGACCGTTGGAGTGTAGTATTTGTTTTTTCCTTCTTGTAATGTGACTGTTGTAATGTACCTGTTGGAATGTATTCCTTTTATCTATATAACATAGTTCTTTCAGTATCATTTTTATAAATCATTATCATACTACACAATCTTCATCAAAATTACAACTCTTTCAAATATGGATTATAACTGTGCAGAGGCCGAAGAAGTCATTGAACAATTGTTACTTGATAATTCAATGGAAGAACATCGATTTAAACTCTTGAATTAACTTTATGGAGAAGGCTCATCATCCACGCAAAGGAGGGTGATAAACAGAGATCGTGAATCAGCTCACGATCGTCTAGTGAAGGATTATTTTGTAGAAAATTCAGTATATCCTCTTGAGACATTTCGAAGAAGGTTTCGAATGGGAAGACCCATTTTTTCGTATTATGGAATCTCTTTCAAATTTTGATCCATATTTTCAGCAAAGGGTTGATGCGTTGGGAAGGAAAGGGCTATCACCTTTACAAAAGTGTACGACGGCCATGTGTATGTTGGCATATGGAATATCTGCAGATGCTGTTGATGATTATGTGTGTATTGGTGAGTCCACTGCGATTGAATATTTAAAAAGATTTTGTCACTAATGTTATTTTGATATTTGAGAGTGAGTATTTACGAAAGCCAAACTAAAATGACGTACAACGTCTACTAAAATTGATTGCATGCACTGGCAATGAAAAAATTGTCCTAAAGCATGGAAATGTATGTTCATGATTGGACATAAAGGAGTTCCGACAATTTTGCTTGAAGCAGTTGCCTCATCGGATCTATGGATATGGCATGCATTTTTTGGAGTTGCTGGTTCTAACAATGATATAAATGTGTTAGACCGTTCACCAGTATTTAATGAAGTGCTAGAAGGTCGTGCTCCTGAAGTAAACTACAATGTTAATGGTAAAAACTATAATTTGGGATATTGTTTAACAGATGGAATATATCCTGAATGGGCAACCTTCGTTAAAACGATTTCTCGTCCTCAAGGTGATAAGAGAAGATTGTTCTCAAAGTATCAAGAAGGACAACGAAAAGATATAACGAGCATTTGGTGTGCTACAATCACGATTCGCAATTGTACGTGATCCAGCACGATTTTGGGACCGAGAAGATCTCGCTAAAATAATGAGAGCATGTATCATATAACATAATATGAGTGTCGAGGATGAAAGAGATACATATGATACGCCATTCGGTCCGTTACCAACTTACGATGATGCAACAAATGGTTTATCACGACCGAACCTAAAGGAAGACCTTTTGTCCCTTATGAAAGATATATTCAAAATAATGTTCGAATTCGTGATAGACAGAAGTATCTTCAACTACAAGCTGATTTGATCGAGCATATCTCACAATTTCATAACAATCGTTAATTTATTTCATATAAAATATTTTTCATTTCATGTTTTCCTTATTCTTATAATGTGTGTTTTTATTATATAATTTAATTTAATTATGTCTTGTTTAATTATCTTTTATTTTTAAATAATGTCTTATCATTTAAATAATATGAGTATAATTATAGGAAAATAATATTATTTAATCCATTATTTAATTCATAATATTTGTTAAAAATAAAACATAAAGTAAATAAGTGGGACATATTAAATGGGGCACTTGGGCTTTGCATTGGAGTAAGTTGTACAACTTTTCTTAAAACCCAGCTTTTACTTATGTGGCATGCAATTGGTTCCTCAAAAACTTGGACCTGGGCTCTTGCATTAAAGATGCTCTAAATGACCTCCATCTTACTTTTGTTAGCTGTTGTTTTTTTAGGAATAAATTAATTCAACTTTAACTAAAATTTATATATCATTTTGGTTACTTTTTAAAATATATTAAACATACTTTCTAAACATGTAATTTCATATTTCTGACTAATGATATATTTAATTTATAATTAGTGTTCGGTTAATTTAATCATAACAACTAAACTATATTTTTTATGGAACAAATGATTTAATTTCTGGTAAAATATAATTAAAATAAATATTTTTCATAAATACTTCCTTATTTTTTATAAAAAAAACTTGGTCAAACATTGGGTATCCGTCAACTTGCAAAGGTATCGATCAGCAACAAATGCTTGAGCTTGATTAGCAGGGCGCATGCTTCGGACTGTTCTTGAAAGAAAAAAAAATAGCAATAAAAAAATAAATATTTTACGGTTATAAATAAATATTGTGTTTTCTGTTATAAAAATTGATCGATTTTTAAAAAATCGCCGAGAAATCGCTTAAAACCGGTCAAAAATATTTGTTTGATTTGATCAATTTCCGATAAATCACCCATAAATCATTCGATTTTTTAAAAATTATTCAATAAATTGTAAATCGCAATCTCAACCGAATCATTCTGATTTCTGATATCTGTAACATTTGATGACGTTATAATCTAGCAACCTAGGAATCAGAGTTATCAAGAGTTGCCGGAAGTCAGACATTTGCAATATTTAAAACAAGGACTTTTTAAATTTACATAGACTCGCCCCGCCCTCTATACCCTAAAATCAAGTTGAAGAGATTATTCACCTATGTTTTGGACCCAAGTTTTTGCACCGTTCGTCCTTCACCGTGCAATCGTGCATTGATAAATATTTTAAGTCCAAGCATTTTTATACAGTATTGTTATGAATAGGAGCTGGGAATTCCTTTTGTCCCCAATTTAAGTGGTTCTTTGCTAATTTCCTAAACATAAAAGAAAAAAAAAATCAAAGAATGATAGTTTTTGACGAAAAAGGAATATATTTATTAAAAACATTAAAATTCATCCGGAATAAATTTTCAAATTGTCAAATTACAATCTGATTGTGAAATAAAAAATAAGCTAAATAAATAATTATTTTATTTTCAGATCACTTAACACATTTAATATTCATTTTCTTCGATATAAAAATATTACAATGCTATCTCGAACGATCTAACATATACCAGTTGTTGAACTAGTAGCAGCATGATCATTGACATCCACCTACGTATTATATAGTTCAATATTCAGAACTATCAATTAAATTAACTGATATTGGAGTAACGAATACCCCTAAAATATCCACCACCGTTTTAGATTCGATGCGAAACCCGTAACATGACACAATAAAATATCAAAACAGAACACACCAACATCCGAAAAGATGGCCATGAATAACAATTTTTATAATAAGGTACTAAATAAGATTTCATCAAAAAAGAATTAGATCTTGTTTTTTTAAAAAAAAATTGATAAGTAGAAGAGAGTATAGGAAAGTGAAGGGGAAGGAATGACCGGAAAATGGGGAAGGAGCGGTTAGAACCCCAAATATGAGAGTCGGCTCTTAAAATCCTTTTTAATGATAGTTTAAATACATATATATTGTAAATAGTTTATAACTAGTGCGATACACAGATTGTTTTTAATATTATATAATTTTTCTTAAATTTTATTTTCAATTGAAAATTATAAAATATAATATTTGGACATGATTGTTTTTAATATTATATAATTTTTCTTAAATTTTATTTTGAATTGAAAATTGTAAAATATAAAATTTTTTCATTTCATTTTTTATTTTAATCGTGATAAAAGTATATAATATTTTGATTTTGTGGTCTATTTGAAACACAAAAATTAATATAAAGAACTGAAAGAGAATGAACGAAGAATTAAATCAACTAAATATTTATTATTATTTAAATTCAGTTGCTTACGAAACAATATATTTATATATTGAGCCAGCATCCACCAAAATTATGATAACAATTGTAATTTTTGTAATTGTATTATTCTGCGTGAATTTTACGAATTTTAATATCAATGGCGCATATCATCACAGTGACACCGTGTACTTGACTTTACATATTTATCACACTTCTATTTATTTTCGCAAGTCGTAACTAGTTCTTGTTCTCGCTAGCTAGTATCAACTATTCAACTTGGAAGTGTCGCTTTCCATATTAATTTGATAGTATCCAGTGTCAATTTTACAAGATATAAAATAGCTGTGGAATTATAGAAGCTTTGAATATTATAAAAAAGTGACTCGCTTTATTTGAAAAGTGAATGTACTTTTCATAGACATGACTTGGACATAATTTGCAAATAAAATAGTCTATTTTTTGTGTGAAATGATTATAGGCTAAAATAATTATATTTAGCAAATAGAGAAAATATAATCCTGTTAGTTCTTACATGATCTTTTCGAAATATCTAGACTGCTATCTAATATAAAATTATTTTAAACTCTCTTATACTTAATTAAAAAAAATATTATTTAATTCCCCTTCACAAGTTATTCTAACTCTCTGTAATCGTGATTCTTTAAACAAGTTCTTAAAAGTAATCAATCTTAAAATTATAATAGTATCTATAATTATAGCACTTTTAGTTGAAAGTATGCTGCACTTTTGTCAATCTGAAAAATTTATAAATACATAGCAATACTCCCTTTGCTCAAACCACACCAGCACTTCTTTTTTCCCTGGTGCACCAAGTACCAACTTCATCCCACACAGGCCACGCATATTTTCTCAACCTTTATGGCTGATAGTAAAAATCATTCCTTGGTAATTTCATTGCCTGCTGAGGCAAGTGAAACAGGCAAAGAACAAATCTTGACCTCTACCTTAGCTAAATTTGATTTGCCGGTGGACTCAGAGCACAAAGCTAAAACCCTTAAGATTTTCTCCTTTGCACCACCTCACATGAGAGCCTTTCACCTTTCTTGGATATCTTTTTTCACTTGTTTCTTATCCACCTTTGCTGCTGCTCCACTCGTTCCAATCATCCGCGACAATCTAAACCTCACAACAAGTGACATAGGAAATGCTGGAGTTGCTTCTGTGTCCGGAAGCATCTTCTCTAGGCTTGTTATGGGTGCAGTTTGTGACCTTATAGGCCCGCGATATGGTTGTGCTGTCATCAACATTTTAGCAGCTCCAATTGCATTCTCCATCGCTTTCGTGTCATCAGCTGATGGATATATTGCAATCAGGTTTATGATTGGATTTTCACTTGCTACCTTTGTGTCTTGTCAATTTTGGATGAGCACAATGTTTAGTAGCAAAATTATCGGGCTTGTTAATGGAACCACTGGAGGATGGGGAGATATGGGGGGCGGAGTTACTCAACTTTTGATGCCTTTTCTTTATCACTTAATTCAGAGATGTGGAGCTCATTCTTTCACTGCATGGAGGATTGCCTTCTTTGTACCTGCCTTTCTCCATCTTAGTATCGGTATCATGGTCTTGACCCTTGGCCAAGATTTGCCTGATGGAAACCTTGGTTCTCTGCAAAAGAAGGGCCAAGTAGCCAAAGATAAATTCTCTAATGTCAGTTCTCTGTCCCTCTAGTTCTAAAACACATGCAATATTTGAAAATTTTACAATTGAAACTTAAAAACTTAAGAGTTTTATAGGAGGTTTTTTTTTAAGTTGACGACACAGTGCTTTTACTTAGCCAAACATGCGCTTAAATGTATTGTTAATAAACTTTTGTTTTTCTTCAGGTGTTTTGGTATGCAGTCAAAAACTACCGGACGTGGATATTCTTTACCCTCTATGGTTTTTCTATGGGTGTAGAGCTATGCATAAACAATGTGATAGCCACATACTTTTATGACAGGTTCAATTTGGAACTTAACACAGCAGGAATGATTGCTGCAACATTTGGCATGGCCAATTTTGTATCTCGACCATTTGGAGGCTATGCTTCTGATTTAGCAGCCCAAAAATTTGGAATGAGGGGAAGATTATGGATTCTATGGATAGTTCAAACTCTAGGAGGCATCTTTTGCATATGCCTAGGCCGTGCCAATTCACTACCCATTGCCATCCTTTCCATGGTTCTGTTCTCAATAGGTGCTCAAGCAGCTTGTGGTGCAACATATGGAATCATTCCTTTTGTTTCCCGACGATCATTAGGCTTGATTAGCGGATTAACTGGCGCAGGGGGCAACTTTGGAGGCGGTTTAACGCAGTTGATATTTTTTACAGGCTCTAGGTTTTCTACACCAGCTGGTTTGTCTGGGATGGGAGTGATGGCAGTGGTTCTTACTCTGCCTGTAGCACTCGTGCATTTTCCGCAATGGGGAAGCATGTTTCTCGGGCCTTCAGAAAAAGGTGAAAAATCAGAAGAAGATTTCTATGCATCAGAGTGGAACGAAGAAGAAAAAAGCCAAGGTTTACATAACGGAAGCATTAAATTTGCAGAAAATAGTCGATCAGAGCGTGGCAAGAGGATGATTGTGGCCGTGATAACTCCACCTAGCGCCAGCCCAGACAGGGTCTAATAAACACATGCCTGTTATACCTTCATATTACATAAAAAGAACTTATGTTTCATATCAAATAATGACCAAAGAGAAATTAGTTGCTACTGGCGCTTATATATTGTTTATGGAAGAATGTATTTAAAATGCAATTTGTACAAAAAATCCCTTGTTCAGGGGAGAGGATTAGTTGAACGTTCGCAAAAAATATGCAAATCAACACCGTGGTAACTACAAATTTCTTGGAAGTGAATTGAGTTACTTAATGAAAAAAGAGTAAGCTCGCCCGACCTTGAAGAGTACTCCATTGTAACGAAATAGATTTTAGCAGATGTATAATCTCGTGAAGAGAAAATAAATTTAGAACAATGATCCGTTTGCGAATCCAAAATATAAATTTAGATATCGGAAGAGCTCATTTAAATAATAGAAGCATAGAGAGAACTGAATTAAGTGACTCGGAAGTTTTTTCAATATCCCCATGATAAATTCCACTGGCGGGGCTGTTCCTTCGATACCGTGTCTGGATCTTTCGCTGCTGTGGTGGTGTAGCTACTATGGGGCTCCTACAAAACAATACCAGAAGTGGGGTTTGGGTCCCGCGGCGCCTCCGGTATGAGAGTAAGAACTCGCTTTTGGGGAAGATGAGGATATATAGAAATGCAAGATGGCTGTGTGTGTATATGAGTGTAAGAGAGTGATTAACCCCAAAACTTTTTTTCCTGGGGCTATAACCTTTTTTCTAGCCCAAGGATAGGGTTTTGGGGTTGATATATTTAAATCGTAGGCGTTCGTTCTAGGAGCGGAGGACACCTAACTGGGGTGGATGCCTTATATGTGTCAGGATGAGAATGGTTGAGGAATGTTTTAAGGATTTCCTGGCACGTGCCCTGATTGTGCTCATGATTGATCAATGACAGTTGTCCCTCCACGTGCTAAGACTTCTCAAGGTTGGGCTGCCGGGACTAGACAGTCTGGACTAGTGGTGCGCGGGACTGGATGGAGCTGGGAGTCCGGACCTAGTCCTTCTAGGAGCCATATGTACTATTATGTGCCCCCCACTCCCTTATGCAGATTTTCTGGATGGGGGAGTAAGGCTAATATTGTTTATAGTTTGTTTCTTGTGAGAATAAATTTGAGCTTTCCTTGCCCCTGATCTGGATTGTGTTGAGATAGGCCATTCCGGACTAAGGTAGACTGTATTTAGAAGAATTTGAGCTTTCCTTGCCCCCAGTCCAGATTATTTTGAGGTAGGAAAATCCAGACTAAGATAGATTGTCTTTAGAATAATTTGAGCTTTCCTTGCCCCCAGTTCGGATTGTGTTGAGGTAGGCCAATCCAGACTAATGTTGATTTTCTTTAAAAGAATTTGAGCTTTTGTTGCCCCCAATCCGGATTGTGTTAAGGTAGGCAAAACCGGACTAAGGTAGAATATCTTTAGAATAATTTGAGCTTTCCTTGCCCCCAATCCGGATTGTGTTGAGGTAATCCAATCCAGACTAAGATAGAATGTCTTTAGAGAAATTTGAGATTTTCTTGCCCCTCAGTCCAGATTGGCCTCGGTCCATATTGTGTTGAGGTAGGCCTATCTGGACTAAGGTTGATTGTCTTTAGAAGAATTTGAGAATTTATTGCCCCCAGTCTGGATTGTGTTGAGGTAGGTAAATCCAGACTAAGGTAGATTGTATTTAGAAGAATGTGAGCTTTCCTTGCCCCCAGTCCGGATTGTGTTGAGGTAGGCCAATCAGGACTAAGGTAGATTATCTTTAGAAGAATTTGAGATTTCCTTGCCCCTCAGTTCGGATTGTGTTGAGGTAGGCCAATCCGGACTAAGGTTGATTGCCTTTAGAAGAATTTGATCTTTTGTTGCCCCCAGTCCGAATTGTGTCGAGTTAGGTAAATCCGGACTAAGGTATATTGTATTTACAAGAATTTGAGCTTTTCTTGCCCTAGTCCGAATTATGTTGAGGTAGGCCAATCCGGACTAAGGTAGAGTCTTTAGAAGAATTTGAGATTTCCTTGCCCCTCGGTCCGGATTGTGTTTAGGTAGGCCAATCCGTATTAAGTTGTCTTTTTTCAAAAGACGTGCCATAATAATTGTAATGTTCAATAGCTCCTGTATTATATAATCACATATATATATATATTTGTATGATGAAGGCTTCAGATTTTGCCACGTTGGATGACTGTGGGGATTCCGGATTTCGCCTATAAAAGGCCTTCCCCTTTTACTCTTTCTATTTTTTTATCTTTACAGCTCTTAGTCTTTTCTTCTCTGCCAATCTCTTTCTCTGAGTTTTAACAGTCGCGGTGTGTGGTGTTTTTCCAAGGATCTTCGAGTGTTTTGCTGTATTGCCTCCTTCTCGTCTGTGATTTTCTTATCCTGAGTTCTTTTTTCCCTTATGTATTCCTCTTGTTTACTATTATATAAACTTCTGTGTTATGGTTGTTCTTTATTTGGATGAATGGGATTCTTGTTTTTGTGTTCTTGTTATAGAATGTGTGTGTATCTCTGTTCTGTTCATATTTTGGTGTTTGATTTTTGTTTAGGATGTTTCTGTGTTTAGGGTTTTGTGTTTGAGTCCGGGCATTGGTTTTTAGTCCGGGCTCCTGGTTTTTGTGTTTGGCTTTTCTTGATATTTTGTTGTTTCTGTTTTTTGTCCGGACTTGTAATCATGGTCCGGAATCTTTTGTTTTGTTGGTTTAGGTGATGTTTATTTGTAGTGTTTGCTTTAGTATGTGGGTTTTGGGTTTTGGGGGGTAGGTTACGTCCGGGGGTAAACTTCCCCAGACTAGTGGCTTATACCTTACTAAAATTAAATATAGGATATTCCGAACCATTATAGGATATAGATTAAAGAATTTATAGGGATTTAGACTAATCGATCTCATTTCTCGTGCCAATGTATACTTCTCCTTCTACACAGGGCCTTCTGACTCCGACTCTTCATCTAACTTTAACCGAATTGAGACGGGTAAGAAAGCTTTGACTTCGGACTCTGGTGCCATTACGAAGTTAACATTTTGTAAGATATCTCCAAAGAAGGTTCCTTGTACTCCGGAGGGGCTTTGGGTAGATGTGCCGAACTATTTTATTAACAAGAGTGAAAATATCGAAAATAGCTGGTATTACAGAAGTATTAGGTCCGGGTATGCTAGACAACCGGATGCTGGTCCGGGGGTATATGACGAGGCTGAGTTTGATCGGAGATTCGCGGAAATGATGAATACGCTGAAAGATGAATACATTGCTCTGGACCACGCGGCCCAGGATTCCTTGATCCAGGCTGCTTTTCAGTTGGACTTCCGGATTAAATGGAGGTGGCCTCTACCCAGAGAGAAGATTTATCTTAGAATGGATGACAGATTTGTTCCCATCTGGCTGGAGCACCTTAGGTTCGGGTAGAACCCGCATTGGCATCTTTTTCTTAAACATTTATGTCAATATGTATACATGTTGTCTTCTATACAGATAACACCTAATGGTATTAAATGGATGAGTTGGTTCATTTCCCCTTGTTACAAGTTCGGAGTCTAGCCTACTTTCAGGCTTTGGCATCACATTTTTTTTTGGTGAAGTCTAGTCAACCGCCTATGTCTGAGATTCGCTTCCGGGCTGCGGAGTGCGGGTATGGGTTCGAGTTCAGGCCTATTATTCAACAGTTATCGCTGAAGGGCTAGAATGGGGAAATCATCTTGCTGAAGGGATTGAATTTATTTTATTTGCCTTATATAGCTCTTGCCGAAGTTCAGACCAGGTTCTCGCGTTCGGTGTCGAGGGGTGATGCTATCCGGCTAATTTTTTCTTTCTGTGAGTGTCTCGGATTCCAGCTGACCCGTGACACGTTTATGAATCACAAGACTATGAACAAACTTGGTTGTAAGTATTTTTCTGTAGTCCGGGTTACTCCGTACTCGGACATTGCTGTTTTTCGTACTTGTTTATATATTCTGTGTCCAGAGTTGTTTATCGTTGTGTTTTATCCGGGCTAATTTTTCTGTTTCTCCTTCTCTTGACATGTCTGCCTTATTACAATCCAAATATGTCTACTTCTGCTTATAGTGATGCTCTGTTGCGTTTGGGGACTTCTTTTAAATAGAGGAAGAAAGCTTCAGTTTCTGGGTCCGGGTCTCAGACCCATCCTGAGGAAGGGTCCCAAAGCAATGCAGTCTCGAATCCGGACTCTGTCGAGGATGTACGCGTTACGGACCAGGGTGGTGATGTTGACGTTGGGGATGAGTTTGAAAATCTTAAGGAGATTGAATCGTTGGGTGAGGTTCCTGATGTTGATGTAGTCTGGAGAAGAAAGAGGCTTCAGAGTGTTGGTACGAAACCTCCTCGGACTGAGAAGTCACAAGCTTTTCCTGGTGCTGATTCTGCGAGGGATAACGTGGCGCCCTCCAAACTCGGGTCAGAAGTTTGGGGTCCACACACACACATACCTTATTTATAACCTGCTTATAATAATAAAGATAATAATAATATGCAGTGACCCTATTTACCAACTATCACGGATCACAACAGGTTAAAATATGCACACAAGCCACACACACATACTTATATTACAAACGCCCAAATCCCAACTATTCCAACTTACAACTGAATATTAAACATTATTACAAACTTCATAAACTTAGACTATTCCAAAAGCTGTCAGCTAACTTAACTCGATCAACCTGGACCCCTAGCTCTCGCACTGGATTGGGGATCCTCGCTACCAACAGGTTCCTTCTTAACTGGAAAAGAACATAAACAACATCGCACAAATGAGCTAACTAGCTCAGCAAGTTACATTGACAAGACTGAGAATAATGATCATCAAGTGAAAAGAGTTATGGTATCAAGTGAACAATGAATAATAATTTAGAATTGGATATTATATTTTTATTTTAAAACCAAGGTTAGGCTGCTGATCAGTCATGCACTAACCCCAAGTAAGGCACACAACTCTGCTCTTATTACTGGATCCAAGGCACACATTGGCCTAACTTGACCACCAATCTGGTCTGACCATGAATCTGGTCCACAATTTTATAAAACAATCCAATTCTAACATAATCACAGAATAAATAATGCAAGGCAATAAACAAAATCTTAAGCAACATTGGATGTTCAATAATAAGATGGTTCCAATCTTTACAAATGAAATATGACCATCAAATGGTGAAAGGAATGGATAACCAAAGAATCAAAGTTTCAATGTTATAAGAATTTGGTCTTTCAGAGCGTAAGGTACAATGGTTTGAATATGTAAGCAATCTGATTCAGTGTTTGGTATTTAGTTTGCATGTATTTATGGAGTAGTATCGTATATCTGTGGTTTGTATTCGGGTATTTAACAATCAATGGTTCAGAAAGAATAAGGTTTATGGTTCAAAGATCAATAACTGGAATCAAGGTTTAGGGTTCAGTGCTTCAAAGAACTTGCAATATAAAACTTAACTATCAATAATCTACAATATATCTCGAGAAAGTTCAAATCACTTGCCTGGTACTAGCTTGCTATACTTCACCAATTTCCAATCACAATCTTCTACTCCTCGACTATCTGTTTCCCTTTCCTACATCTTGCCTCTTCTGCTCACATAACATAAGTGTCTATCAATACTCAACTCACACAATTCTGTTTGGTATACACTTCTATCTACCCTTCGTTTTGACTAATGGATTGAAAGTTATGCTAAAAACAAGTAAACACTGAACATGTAGACCGACAGTCAAATAAAAAAATCACATATAACACATAGCATGTCAGACAATCAATGAAATTTCATTCAATAGGAAGTCTCGGGTCATAAACAGTCTTTCGGGTATTTAATATGATTTTTTAAATATTTTTCGGAGTCAAAACGGGTCGTTGGGTAGGTTTTAAAGGAATAAACAGGGTTCGGTTGGCCAAATCTGGCTTCAAAATAATTTTCAAATAATTATCGAGCCTTGAAAACAATTTAAAATAATATTTTAAAGCTCGAATCTATTTTTCGGAATTTTTAAATTATTTATAAATAATTAAATCTAATTAAATAATTAATTAAAATCAATTAATAATTAATTAAATCAATTAATCAATTAATTTTCAAATTAATTAACCAATTAATCAATTAATTATTAACTAATATTAATTAACTAATTAATTCAGATTTATTTTTGAATTAAAAATAATTTTTGGAATTAAAATAATAATTTTTGGAATTTTCAGTAATTAAAACAAATTTTTATAATTAAAATAAAAAAGAAATATAATATTTAAAAATTTTATAAACATGAATCCTATTTTTGAAACTTCTGGAAACCTCAGGGACCTTACTTCATCTTCTTAAGTAATTCAGGGACTAAACTGCAATTTTGCAGTTCAGTCGCCGGAAAATTACGGGGATCGCCGGAGAATACGTTCCCGGCATCCTCACACCACCATCTCCTCCATATATGATCTATACAATATCAAGAACCTATTCAAGCAATCAAATCACATTAATAACCCCTGAGTTGGCCGGAATATGGCCGAGAAGTTTGCCGGTTTCTGGCGAGCTCGACGTAAACTTCAAATGACAACTCCCTCCTCTATAGATCTCGTCGATTTGCAAGACTTATACGAATCGATTGCAAATTTCATAAGGAACACAACCCACCCCTCTAGAACATCTATCTATCCCGAAATAAGAAACCCCCAAATTCAATCAAGAACATTCAAACGAATTATAAAACCTAATTTCAAAATTCGAAAATCAAACTCAATTTTGAACATGTTATTGAACTCCAAATCAGTCATATGACATATCAAAATCATCAGGAAAACAAGCTTTACAACATGCAAGCATCAAATCATTCAAACAATCATCCGTACAAAAATTCATATTTTAAATCAAAATAATTCGAAAATATATATAATCAACCTTTGATTCTGTAGTAAAACGAGTTCTGGAATCTGATAGTACTCCTCAAACCCTTCGATTTGGTTACTCGAGCTTTCCAAACAAAGATCAATAACACCTTCAAAAGCTGGTTTGATTTTTAGAAGATTTTATGAATATATGAATTTTCTCTGTAAATTTCTATAATTACTGTTTGCAAATGATTTTCGGTACGAAATAAAATACGGTAAAGGCTATTTATAATTACGGAAAATTAGTACCCCGTTGGATCATTTCGGATATAAAATAGTATGTTTATTTATAAAAACAGATCCAAACGGTACCAGTTTTCGGGATAATTATCCAAATCAGTACAATTTGTAATGCGGTCTTGGTCTCAGCGCCTGGTTACACGTACTACGAGGTGATAATTATAATAGTTTAATAAAAAGATCCCGTTATAAAAAATACGAGTTTTATTGATTTACCGAAACGAATATTGTATCGAAAATATTGCGCCGGGACCCGCATGTTAGGGCGAAAACACGCGCTAATAACACACGCAAGTATACGCGTTCGCAAGTAATATAGAATACTTTCTAGTTCGTTCCCACAGAGACTCAGCCTAATTATGTTCAATTAAACTCACTCACCAATGTATGTTTACTTCTCAATATTAAGACAATAAAACTTAGATTTGTTACTAATTATTAACTATAATTAACTACTAAAATTAACCACTTAATTAACATTTCGAATTGACAATATTAAAACACTCATGAGATCACAACTTCATTACTACTTCCTTCAATAGTCATTGTTATTACCCTTAGCATGCAACACTGATGATATTAATCGAATAACATGAAACTGATAAAAGCCAACTTTCATGTACTAATACCATTCTACCAAACATCCACAATTAAGATAGAAGTTGAATATGCATCAATTATGTTGAGTCCCTATATGTCTACAGAAATTGACAACATAATGAATTAAGCACAAGTTATTCCTTTTGATTACACAGGGCGAATAAAACGGTTAGAGTTACCCACTAATCATGCAACATCATACATGAACCTATGCTAGCATGGAAAGTTCTAAATCTCGAGATCCACCGTCGCTTCACAAGAGATTAACACCCTATCTTATATGTTCGCGACGCATATAAGACGAATACGCACAACTAATACTAGATATCATACAATCATCACACACTAAGGTATTAAACAACTAACTAAAGAATTCCATAGTAAATCCGTTACGACCCCATGATCACGATTAGCCCATGTTAGCACTTATCATCATCATGGGTTCATATGAAAACATGATAAATAAACACAAAAGAATAATAACTAAACTAATTATATTAAACCAGAGTATGTCACAAGAGTAAATAGGTTCAAAGCAAAGAAAACTAGCATCCAACGTTACAACGAAATAAAGAATCACAAGAAAATATGCTTCCTCTTCGTTGCGGTGTGCTAAAACGGTCTTCTTCCTTATCTCCTTCGCTCCTCGATTAATACAACGATTCAACACACGTGAAACGTCTCTGAAATCTACTTATATAGAAGCCCCATAAAACTCAGATTACTCAGAAGTTAGAAGCCAAACAGAAATAGGAGTCTAAAATAAATATTAAAATTTCCCGACCCTGCGCGGCCGCTCAGCATAGCTGAGCGGGCGCTCAGCTTCCTGCGCGTCTGATTTTTGCTCCGTTTCTTCGCTGTAATCTGCTCCTCTCTTCCCTCTCGCAATGCTAGACACATGCCAAGGCTTATTATTGATGATTACTCCCCCGAAATGCAACTATTACCCTGAAACGCACAAACACTAGAAAAACGCATCAAATACACAAAATACTTGATTTCAAGACACTAATTTAAGCTATTTTAAGAAGTTCTAAGTGGTATAAAATGCCGCTTATCACACCCCCAAACTTAAATTGATGCTTGTCCTCAAGCGTCACAGACTAAAAAAAAACAAAAATCATGCATGAATGCAATCTATATGAAATGCAGCGATCCCCCTTACTACGAAAAAACCAACCAACTTACATCATCTCAACAAATGCAATTAGACGACTAAAGATCAATCAAATCATGCCAACTAACATACAGCCAAAAATGTGGTGTGTGCAGATGCTTAACAGATATGCTCCAGAACTAAATCAATTATTATGACTCAACTATCATCAAGGCAATCACATGATTATACAAAGAATAAAAATTCTAGGCACAAAGTGACTTATAACACTACGAGAATCCTGGAGCTTATGACGGAATCATGCTTTTTATTAATAACAGTAATGCTTATTTGACCGTGTAATGAGTGAGGTCCACAAAAGACTTATACAATGGTATCCATGTAGCGAGCGTTAGGTTAGCGGATCCCAGACTCTAAAAGCCTTAGGTCACTAGGCACAAAGTCCCCTAAGAACTTAATAACTCGAATACCAAAGAGCCCACTCGTGATCAATTATTCATAAACACATACTCTTTTTTTTTCTTTTTTCTTTTTTTTATTTTTTTTTCCTTTTTCAAAAATTCTGAGCAAGTGCGTTTCGCTCCATCTTGCTCAACCCTAGACTACTCGCATAACATACGAGCCGGCTACTAGCCAATTGACGCCTAGCCATAATTAGCAACAAATTCCATTTTTTTTGCTCCATTTTTTCTTTTTCATGCCTTTATCACTAAGAACCTATTCTAAAATTCTAAGCATAATAAATAGATTAACCTCGAAAACAATCAGATCATAACAACAATCTAGTCCTTAAGCATTCTCTAAGACTTAGTGAAAATACAAGTGCTTCTAGCATGCATATCAACCTACATGACTCAACATCACTTTAATGCTATCACTACACTCGCATCAACATCACAAATCAGTCGGTAAATCATCGTAAAAGGGATCATGGTATATGCATAAGCTATATGATATGATAAACAAATAAAGCTATAAAAAAACTATATGGCAAAAATTATGCAACTATATGAACTAACTATCATGAATATGCAGCTATATGACACACACACAAAATATTCCTTAACTACCACCCCCAAACTTAAAATCTTCACTGTCCCCAGTGAAGGTAGTAGAAAGGAACACAGGGTATACCTACTCGGAGTCATCATCATTATCACCCTCAGTGGGTGGTGTATCAGGAGGCGGATATGCAGAGTCCTCACCAAAAACTGGCCACTGGATGTCAGCTCCAAGGCCTCGAAAAGCAATCCCTAGCGCAAGGGTGAGCTCTTGAGCAAACCTGCTCTGCGTCTCATACATAACATCCATCCTCCGTGACAGCCTCCTATATTGGGAATTAGCCATCCCAGCACCCTCCTGAGCTCTCGAAGAACCAGCCTCATCACGCCGTGGCGTCGCCATGGTAGCACCTCGTGCTGGACGCCCTCCTGGAAGACGATAACCCAGCCCATGCTCCTCGGGCTCACCACCGGTCCACTCCTACATCGCATTCATAGTCCCGGAATCAATAGGAGCGGCCGGCAACTGCAACTGCTCATGAGACGGCCGCTGAACTCCCACCGCTCGGTAAAGCTTAGTAACCGTGGATGCATAAGGGATGTTCATGTGCTTAGCTCCCCTCAAAAACTTCAGAATTCCTTGGTAGATGAACTCACCAAGGTCCACATAGTACTCCTCATTCAAAATTCCCCACAACAACTGTGCTCTCTCAACTGTGACCTCATGTGCATGCGAAGACGGCAGAATATTAGCACAAATAAACGCATTCCATGCTCGGGCATACCTGTTCATCGTGATCGCCGGAAAGTGACGATACTCATTAGTTCCAGTCTTGAAGGTCCAAACTGTGCCCGACCTACAGTGAGTAGCACAAATCAAATCCAAGTCAAAATCCTCAGCAGTTTTCTCGTTCCAGTTCTCCTCCGTGGGCTTCCTCTCTCGCTGCCCAATCACACGGCGAATCGCCGCTGGGTGAAAATCAACCGTCATCCCCCGGACCATAGAAAACCCATTCTTCTCGGCCTTCGCATTCGCATAGAACTCGCGAACCACACTCATCGGCACTGCTTCAGGTGACTCACAAAAAGCTATCCACCCCTTCTCAGCAATCATAGGCAACAACTCACCATCCCTCCCCGATGGTAAAAACCCCCTCTCCTTCAGAATCGGCTTCCCTAAAAGCCTAGTGTACTCCTCCTCCGCAGCCCTATCATTCAACCGAGGCCTCACAGCAGTACCCCTTGAAGAATCAGCCGTAGGCACAGTGCTGCTGCTATCAATAGTCCTTGCTCTCTTGGGTGCCATTGAATCTGAATAAAAGTGCTTGCGAATTGTGTTTTTGTGTTTGGGAGAGAGTTTGAGTGTAGAAGTTGTGTGGGAGATATATGGGAGAGGTTTATGTATATATAGGGAATGGATTAGGGTAGAATTTGAATAGGAGTGGGTTTATGGGTAAAAATCATGGGATAATGGGGAATAGGTCGTGGGTTTTATGGGCTGAAATTTGTGTTTTTATTTTTCTGATTTTTTTTTTGGATTTTTAGTGAACCAAAAAAAAATTCATTTAGCCGACCCCTGAGCGGGCGCTCAGCTTGTTGAGCGGTCGCTCAGCAGAGCTGAGCGGGCGCTCAGGGGGTCACTGGAAAAAAAAATTCAGCCCAGTTTTTCTGATTTTTTTGTGGTTTTGGATATGTTATTAACTTCTAAGGGTTCCTGTAATAACAAATCATGGGTTGCCTCCCACGCAGCGCTTCTTTTTCGTCATTAGCTTGACGTTGCGTACCTTCCTCAAATTGATAATAAAACGACACTAACCACTTCTCGGTTTGCCGTGTCCCCATAGTAGTGCTTCAAACGTTGACCATTAACCTTGAATGCTTGGTCCGTATCATTCTGAAAAATCTCCACCGCTCCGTGTGGAAACACAGTTTTGACAATAAAAGGTCCAGACCACCTTGATTTCAACTTCCCAGGAAAAAGTCGGAGACGAGAGTTGAATAAGAGAACTTGTTGCCCCGTCACGAATAACTTAGGATGTAGCTTCCTATCGTGCCACCTCTTCACTTTTTCCTTGTACATTTTGTTGTTCTCGTACGCTTGGAGTCGAAATTCATCAAGTTCATTAAGCTGAAACATTCGCTTCTTTCCAGCTGCATCTAGATCCAGGTTCAACTTTTGCAACGCCCAATAGGCCTTATGCTCTTGCTCCGCAGGTAAATGACATCCCTTACCATATACCAGTTGAAACAGGGACATACCAAGTGGAGTTTTGTATGCTGTTCTGTAAGCCCAAACAGCTTCATCGAGCTTTAAAGACCAATCCTTCCTTGACGGACAAACAACCTTCTCTAGAATGCGCTTGATCTCTCCGTTAGATACTTCCGCTTGACCATTTGTTTGCGGATGATAGGCAGTAGCAACTCGATGATTCACATTAAAATGCTGCATCATAGAAGTGAACTTACGGTTGCAAAAATACGACCCTTCATCACTTATGATTACCCGAGGCATTCCAAACCTTGTGAAAATCTGCTTATGAAGAAAATTCAACACTGCCTTTGCATCATTTGTCGGAAGAGCTTTGACTTCTACCCATTTTGAGACATAATCAACTGCCAGCAAGATGTACTAATTGTTACAGGATGAGACAAAAGGCCCCATGAAATCGATTCCCCAAACATCAAAGACCTCGACTTCAAGCATCACATTTAACGGCATCTCATCCTTTCTCGTCAAATTTCCCACTCGTTGGCAACGATCACACCTTAAAATAAACCGGTGAGCATCCTTAAACAAAGTAGGCCAGAAAAAACCTGCTTGCAGAATACGAGTTGCCGTCTTCTCACCACCATAGTGTCCACCATAAACTGTGGAGTGGCAGTCTCGTAATATCCCCTCCGTTTCACAGAACGGGATACATCTCCTGATGATCTGGTCAGCTCCCTGTCTAAACAAATATGGTTCATCCCACATATACCACTTCACCTCATGCAGAAACTTCTTCTTTTGAGCTGAGGACAAATTACGAGGCAAAATATTGCTGACTAGATAGTTTATAATATCTGCAAACCATGGCTCTTCCTCCTGAACTGCGAACAACTGCTCATCCGGAAAAGATTCGTTGATCAATGCCTTATCCTGTGAAGTAGACTCGGGATTCTCCAATCTAGAGAGATGGTCAGCTACTTGATTCTCAGTACCTTTTCGATCTTTGATCTCTAACTCAAATTATTGTAGTAAGAGCACCCAACGAATGAGTCTCGGCTTCGAATCCGTCTTGGAAACCAAATAGCGAATGGCCGCATGATCAGTGAACACTGTCACTTTTGTCCCAAGCAGATAAGATCGAAATTTCTCGAAACCAAAGACTATAGCTAAGAGCTCCTTCTCAGTAGTGGAGTAGTTCATTTGGGCCCCATTTAAGGTCTTGCTAGCATAGTAGACCACATGAAAGAGATTATTCTTGCGCTGCCCAAGAACTGCGCCTATCGCATAATCACTCGCATCACACATCATCTCAAAAGGCTCTGTCCAATCCGGTGCTGTAATAACTGGCGCAGTGATTAAACTCTTCTTAAGAGTCTCGAATGCCGTCAAACATTCATCATCAAATTTGAAAGACACATCTTTCTCAAGCAAGTTGCACAACGACTTAGATATCTTCGAAAAGTCCTTGATGAAACGCCGATAAAAACCCGCATGACCAAGAAAACTACGGATTCCTTTCACAGAAATAGGTGGTGGAAGATTTTCAATGACTCCCACCTTGGCTTTATCCACCTCAAGACCCTTTCTAGAGACCTTATGCCCAAGAATAATGCCTTCATGCACCATAAAATGACATTTTTCCAAATTAAGCACCAAATTAGTTTCCAGACACCTTTTGAGCACGGCACAAAGATTATTCAAACATTCATCATACGAATGTCCAAAGACGGAGAAGTCGTCCATGAACACCTCGACATTATTCCCAATCATGCAGAGAATATAGCCATCATACATCTCTGAAAAGTGGCCGGTGCGCCACATAACCCAAACGAAACTCTGCGAAAAGCAAGTGTGCCAAATGGACAAGTGAAGGTAGTTTTTTCTTTATCCTCTGGTGTAATACAAATCTTATTATACCCTGAGTAACCATCTAGAAGACAATAATACTCATGACCAGCCAACTTGTCAAGCATCTGATCAATAAATGGAAGAGGGAAGTGATCCTTCCTCGTGGCCTTGTTCAACTTTCGGTAGTCCATGCATACTCTCCATCCTGTAACTGTTCGAGTGGGAATGAGCTCATTCTTCTCATTTGCTACCACAGTGATACCTCCTTTCTTAGGCACACATTGTATGGGGCTCACCCAAGAACTGTCAGAAATAGGATAAATGATGCCTGCATCCAGCCATTTCAGAATTTCTTTCTTCACCACCTCCTTCAGGATAAGATTAAGTCTACGTTGTTGCTCAACAGTTGGCTTACTACCCTCTTCTAGAAGAATCCTATGCATGCAATATGAAGGGCTGATCCCTTTGATGTCTGCTATGGTCCATCCAATAGCCGATTTGAATTCTCTCAAAATCCTTAAGAGTGTGTCCTCCTCACTACCTGAAAGGTCAGATGCAATAATCACAGGTAATGTAGATGCATCTCCTAAAAAAGCATACCTCAAGTGTTCAGGTAATGGCTTGAGCTCCAAGGTAGGTGCTTCCTCAATTGATGGTTTGAGCTTTCCTTCAGCATTCTTGAGGTCAGAAGTACCAAGAGATTCAAATGGCATGTCCAGCTTTCGCCTCCAGGGAGAAGCATTAAGATATTGTAATTGCTCGTTGCCATCTTCATCATCACTGTCAAAATCCCCCACTAAGGCCTTTTCTAATGCATCAGACATTAGCATATGATCGAGTTCTGAAGTAACCGCAGAATCAATCACATCCACTTTTAAGCACTCCTCATCTTCTGTAGGAAATTTCATTACTTTGAATACATTGAAGGTCACATCCTGATCATGCACCCGCATAGTAAGTTCACCTTTCTGCACATCTATCAAGGTACGGCCAGTAGCCAAGAAAGGTCTTCCCAAGATTATGGGAATCTTCTTATCTTCCTCGAAATCCAGAATAACAAAGTCTGCAGGAAAGAAGAGCTTATCCACCTTGACTAGCACATCCTCCACTATGCCCCTTGGGTAAGTAATAGAATGATCAGCCAATTGTAGAGACATGTAGGTGGGTTTTGGATCAGGCAAATCCAATTTTTTAAAGATCGACAACGGCATCAGATTGATGCTTGCTCCCAAATCACAAAGGCACTTGTCAAATGACAACTTGCAATGGTGCAAGGAATGGTGAAGCTACCTGGATCTTTAAGCTTTGGAGGTAACTTTTGCTGCAGCACAATGCTGCATTCTTCCGTTAGAGCAATGGTCTCAAGGTCATCCAGTTTCACCTTCCTTGAAAGAATACTCTTCATAAACTTCACATAACTAGGCATTTGCTCCAGAGCCTCAGAAAGGTATATTGATGTGAAGTTTCTTGACCACCTCCAGAAACTTACCGAACTGCTTATCCAGCTTTTGTTGTTGCAATCTCTTAGGGAAAAGTGGTGGAGGATAGAGCTGTTTCTCCCCTGTATTACCCTCAGGCAGAGTGTGTTCAACAGTAGTCTTCCTTGGTTCCGCCGCTTTCTCCTTTTGCTTAGCTTCTTCATCTCTAACTTCAGCTTCACCTTCTTTTGCCTTTTCAGCATCAACAACTTTCCCAGACCTTAAGGTAATAGCCTTGACTTGCTCTTTAGCTTCCTTCCTGCCTGGTACTTCCGTGTCACTGGGAAGTGTTCCAGGTTGACGATTGAGCACTGTATTGGCTATTTGACCGATTTGATTTTCCAAGGTCTTGATAGAAACCGCCTGACTCTTGCACTACAGCTTAAGTTCCTCAAAATCAGCACTAGTGGGTGCAGCTGCACTTCCTTGTTAAGGATATGATTGCCTTTGAGCATACTGTTATGGTTGCTGGAATCTAGGTGGATTGAACTATTTACTCACACCTTGCTGATATGGTGGCTGAATAGCATTCTGATTATTACCCCAGCTGAAATTTGGATGATTTCTGTTGTTAGGATGATAAGTAGCTGGCACAGGCTGCTGTTGTCGCTGATAATTGTTCACATACTGAACAGATTCATTGATAAGAGAACACTGATCCGTAGCATGAGAACCTGCACAAAGCTCACAGACCATAGCTATTTGATTGACTCCATAGGTAGCTAGAGAATCGACCTTCATAGACAGCGCTTGGAGCTGCGCTGCAATAGCGGTGGCTGCATCGACTTCCAGAATACCTGCTACCTTCCCAGGCATCATCCTCTGAGTTGAGTTTTGATGCTCATTTGCAGCCATAGTCTCAATAAGATTATAAGCCTCAGTATAGCTTTTGGCCCACAAGGCGCCTCCAGCTGCTGCATCGAGCATGGGCCGAGATTGAGCCCCCAAACCATTATAGAAACCAGTGATCACCATCCAATCGGGCATTCCAAGATGTGGACACTTTCTCAACATTTCCTTGTAGCGTTCCCAAGCTTCGCACATAGATTCTGTAGGTTGCTGCGCAAACTGAGTAAGAGCACTTCTCATAGCAGCAGTCTTTGCATTGGATAAAACTTCACCAGAAACTTTTGCGCAAGATCTTGCCAAGTAGTGATGGACCCAACTAGTTCAGAATGTAACCAGTCCTTAGCTTTATCCCTCAGTGAGAATGGGAAAAGCCTCAACTTGATAACCTCATCAGTCACGCCATTATATTTGAAAGTACTGCAGATCTCGACAAAATTCCTTATGTGCATGTTGGGGTCTTCAGTCGCAGCACCTCCAAAAGAAACAGAATTCTGCACCATCTGAATAGTGCCTGGCTTGAAGAATGCTTGACTGAATGTCATCAATTTTAGGCCGCGAGAAGTCCATAAGAGCTGGATCGGCCGGAACAATACGATCACCCATGATTACTGGTTCTTTCTGCTCACTTCCTGAATCTGAATCTTCAAAATCTATCTTCTCGGGAATATCAAGAACTTCGTCTGTCTCCTCAGCTGTATCTAAAGTCCTCTTGCGAGTACGAGAACGAGTTTGCATAAACACTCGCTAAAGTACCTGAAACACAACCGGAAACAATAAGTAACACGTCTTAATCACTGAGTCCTAACGACCAATGATGGTAAGTACATAAACTAAACAAATACGCCGAGTCCCCGGCAGCGGCGCCAAAAATTTGTTAGGGCGAAAACACGCGCTAATAACTGATAAGTGGCATTTTATACCACTTAGAACGTCTTAAAATGGCTTAAATTGGTGTCTTGAAATCAAGTATTTTGTGTATTTGATGCGTTTTTCTAGTGTTTATGCATTTCAGGGTATTAGTTACATTTCGGAGGAGGAATCATCAAGAATAAGCCTTGGCATGTGTTCACCATTGCGAGAGGAAGAGAACGGGCAGATTACGGCGAAGAAACAGAGCAAACCGGGAATTTTTCCAGTAGGGTCCTGCGCGCCCGCGCAACAATGCTGAGCGGCCGCGCAGCAGCCTTGCGCGCCCGCGCAGAAATGCTGAGCGGCCGCGCAGGGTCGGGGAAAAAGCTGAATTATTTTAGACTTCTACTTCTGTTTGGCTTCCAACTTCTATGTAATCTGAGTTTTATGGGACTATTATATAAGTAGATTTGAGACATTTTCATAGAGAATAAGAAGGAGATTATGTTTTAAATTGTGTTAGCGCAAGAAGCGAAGGAGATAAGGAAGAAGACCGATTTAGCACACTGCAGCGAAGAGGAAGCATATATTCTTGTGATTCTTGTTTCGTTGTAACGTTGGATGCTAGTTTTCTTGCTTTGACTTATTTACTCTTGTGACGTACTCTGTTTTAATATAATTAGTTTAGTTATTATTTTCTTGTGTTGATTATCATGATTTCATATGAACCCATGATGGCGATAAGTTTTATTATGGGCTAATCGTGATCATGGGGTTGCAACGGATTTATTATGAACTTCTTTAGTTAATTGTTTAATACTTTAGTGTGTGATGATTGCATGATATCTAGTATTGGTTGTGCGTATTCGTCTTATGTGCGTCGCGAACATATAAGATAGGGTGTTAATCTCTTGTGAAGCGACGATGGATCTTGAGATTTAGAACTTGCCATGCTAGCATAGGTTCATGTACGTTGTGCATGATTAGTGGGTAACTCTAACAGTTTTATTTGCCCTATGTAATCAGAAGGAATAACTTGTGCTTAAATCGTTGTGTTGTCAATTTCTGTAGACATATAGGAACTCAACATAATTGATGACTATTCAACTTCTATCTTAATTGTGGATGCTTGGTAGAATAGTATTAGTACAATGAAAGTTGGCTTTTATCAGTTTCGTGTTAATCGATTAATATCATCACTGTCACATGCTAAAGGTAATAACAATGGCTATAGAAGGAAGTAATAATGAAGTTGTGATCTCATGAGTGTTTTATTATTGATAAGTTGAAGTGTTAGTTAAGTGGTTAATTAAGTAGTTAATTATAGTTAATATTTAATCAACAATTTTAGGTGTTATTATCTTAACATTGAGAAGTAGTCATACATTGGTGAGTGAGTTTAATTAGACAAAAACTTAGTCTGAGTCTCTGAGGGAACGAACTAGAAAGTATTCTATATTATTTGCGAACGCGTATACTTGCGTGAATATTAGTGCGTGATTTCGCCCTAACAAGTTTTTGGCGCCGCTGCCGGGGACTCGGCGTATTTGTTTAGTTTATGTACTTACCATTATTGGTCATTAGGACTCAGTGATTAGGACGTAGTAGTTAATTACTCTTTTCGGTTGTGTTTCAGGTACTTTAGCAAGCGTTTATGCAAACTCGTACTCGTGCTCGCAAGAGGACCTTAGATACAGCTGAGGAGAAAGACGAAGTTCTTGATACTCCGGAGAAGTTAGATTTTGAGGATTCGGATTCCGGAACTGAGCAGAAAGAACCAGTAAACATGGGAGATCGTATTGTTCAAGCTGATCCAGCTCTTATGGATTTTTCTCGGCCTAAAATTGATGACATTCAGTCAAGCATCCTTCATCCGGCTATTCAAGCTAACACCTTTGAAATCAAGCCGGGCACTATTCAGATGGTGCAAAATTCTGTTTCTTTTGGAGGAGCGGCAACTGAAGACCCCAACATGCACATAAGGAATTTGTCGAGATCTGCAGCACTTTTTAGTATAATGGCGTGACTGATGAGGCTATCAAGTTGAGGCTTTTCCCATTCTCACTGAGGGATAAGGCTAAAGACTGGTTACATTCTGAACCAGCTGGGTCCATCACTACGTGGCAAGATCTTGCGCAAAAGTTTCTGGTGAAGTTTTATCCAATGGCAAAGACTGCTGCTATGAGGAGTGCTCTTACTCAGTTTGCGCAGCAACCTACAGAATCTATGTGCGAGGCTTGGGAACGCTACAAGGAAATGTTGAGAAAATGTCCACATCATGGAATGCCGGATTGGATGGTAATCACTGGTTTTTATAATGGTTTGGGGGGCCCAATCTCGGCCCATGCTCGATGCAGCAGCTGGAGGCGCCTTATGGGCTAAAAGCTATACTGAGGCGTATAATCTTATAGAGACAATGGCTGCAAATGAGCATCAAAACCCAACTCAGAGGATGACGTCAGGCAAGGTAGCAGGTATTCTGGAAGTTGATGCAGCCACCGCTATTGCAGCCCAGCTCCAATCGCTATCAATGAAGGTTGATTCTTTGGCTACGTATGGAGTTAATCAAATAGCTATGGTTTGTGAGCTTTGTGCAGGTTCTCATGCTACGGATCAGTGTTCTCTTGTCAACGAATCTGTTCAGTATGTGAATAATTATCAGCGTCAACAGCAGCCTGTGCCAGCGACCCTATCATCCTAACAACAGAAATCATCCAAATTTCAGCTGGGGGAATAATCAGAATGCTATTCAGCCACCATATCAGCAAGGAGTAAGTAAATAGTTTAACCCACCTGGATTCCAGCAACCACAGCAGTATGCTACAAGGCAATCATATCCTCAACAGGGAAGTGCAGCTGCACCTACTAGTGCTGATTTTGAGGAACTTAAGCTGTTGTGCAAGAGTCAGGCGGTTTCTATCAAGACCTTGGAAAATCAAATCGGTCAATTAGCCAATGCAGTGCTCAATCGTCAACCTGGCACTCTTCCCAGTGACACGGAAGTACCAGGCACGAAGGAAGCTAAAGAGCAAGTCAAGGCTATTACCTTAAGGTCTGGAAAAGTAGCTGATGCTGAAAAGGCAAAAGAAGTTGAAGCTGAAGTTAGAGATGAAGAATCTAAGCAAAAGGAGAAAGTGGCGGAACCAAAGAAGACTACTGTTGAACACACTCTGCCTGAGGTTAATACAGGGGAGAAACAGCTCTATCCTCCACCACCTTTTCCTAAGAGATTGCAGCAACAAAAGCTGGATAGACAGTTCGGGAAGTTTCTGGAGGTGTTCAAGAAACTTCACATCAATATACCTTTCGCTGAGGCTCTGGAACAAATGCCTAGTTATGCGAAGTTTATGAAGACTATTCTTTCAAGGAAGGTGAAACTGGATGACCTTGAAACCGTTGCTCTCACGGAAGAATGCAGCGCGGTTCTGCAACAAAAGTTACCACCAAAACTGAAAAGATCCAGGAAGCTTCACCATTCCTTGCATCAATTGGCAATCTAACTTTTGACAAGTGCCTTTGTGATTGGGAGCAAGCATTAATCTGATGCCGTTGTCGATCTTTAAAAAGCTGGATCTGCCTGACCCAAAACCCACATACATGTCGCTACAATTGGCGGACCGTTCCATTACTTACCCAAGGGGCATAGTCGAGGATGTGCTCGTCAAGGTGGATTAAGCTCTTCTTTCCTGCAGATTTTGTTATTCTGGATTTTGAGGAAGATAAGAAAGATTCCCATAATCTTGGGGAGGCCTTTCTTGGCTACTGGCCGTACTTGATAGATGTGCAAAAAGGGGAACTTACTATGCGAGTCCAAGATCAGGATGTGACCTTCAACGTATTCAAGGCAATGAAATTCCCTACAGAAGATGAGGAGTGCTTAAAAGTGGATGTGATTGATTCTGCGGTTACTTCGGAACTCGATCACATGCTAATGTCTGATGCATTGGAAAAGGCCTTAGTGGGGGATTTTGACAGCGATGATGAAGATAGCAACGAGCAATTACAATATCTGAACGCTTCTCCATGGAAGCGAAAGCTCGACATATCATTTGAATCTCTTGGTACTTCTGACCTTAAGAATGCTGAAGGGAAGCTCAAACCATCAATAGAGGAAGCACCTACCTTGGAGCTAAAACCATTACCTGAACACTTGAGGTATGCTTTTTTAGGTGATTCATCTACGTTACCTGTTATTATTTCAGCTGACCTTTCAGGTAGTGAGGAAGACAAGCTCTTAGGATTTTGAGAGAATTCAAATCGGCTATAGGATGGACCATAGCAGACATCAAGGGGATAAGTCCTTCATATTGTATGCATAAAATTCTGTTAGAGGAAGGTAGTAAGCCAACTGTGGAACAACAGCGAGGACTGAACCCGATCATGAAGGAGGTGGTGAAGAAAGAAATTCTGAAATGGCTAGATGCAGGCATCATTTATCCTATTTCTGACAGCTCGTGGGTGAGCCCCATGCAATGTGTACCTAAGAAAGGAGGTATCACTGTGGTCGCAAATGAAAAGAATGAGCTCATCCCTACTCGAACAGTTACAGGATGGAGAGTATGCATGGATTATAGAAAATTGAAACAAAGCCACAAGGAAGGATCACTTCCCTCTCCCATTCATTGATCAAATGCTTGACAGATTGGCGGGACATTGAGTATTTTTGTCTTCTGGATGGTTATTCCGGGTATAATCAGGTTTGTATTGCACCAGAGGATCAGGAAAAGACTACCTTCACTTGTCCTTTGGCACATTTGCTTTTCGTAGAGTTTCGTTTGGGTTATGTGGCGCCCCGGCCACCTTTCAGAGATGTATGATGGCTATATTCTCTGACATGATTGGAAATAATGTCAAAGTGTTCATGGAGACTTCTCCGTCTTTGGACACTCATATGATGAATGTTTGAATAATCTGCGCGCCGTACTCAAAAGATGCGTGGAAACTAATTTGGTGCTTAATTGGGAGAAATGTCATTTTATGGTGCGTGAAGGCATTATCCTTGGGCATAAGGTCTCTAGCAAAGGTCTGGAGGTGGACAAGGCCAAGGTGGGAGTCATTGAAA
>NW_027418266.1:0-20519 GCF_009905375.1 Apium graveolens | reverse complement strand
CGACATAGAAAAGAAAACTAGGATCTGCTTTTTGCCCTTTCCGCCCTCCGTAACATCACAGACTACTTCAGGGCTGGAGCCTCTACAAAAAAGGAAAAGGTAAGCGAGTCCCCCCGGAACTGAGAAACTCGTGCCAAGAGCAAGCAGGAGGAGTAGTCCTATCTGCCTAGAAGGATTCGATAAAGAGAATATGGGTGGGCGGGAGATTCATAGACACAGAAAGAGAAGACCAAAAGGGGCAGAAGGCACTCAGTTGTTTATGTGAAATCAAGGAGCAACAGGTTACACTTTTACACTTTACCGAAGAAAGAGCCTATTAGATAGCCCTGCTCTCTTTCTATCGACTGGGCAAATGAGAGTGCCCTTTCTCGTTCATTCAGTCGACTATCGCCTTTCGTAGAAGAGCGTAGAAGAGCTGGGCTGAGATATTTACGATTTCGCGAGCTCACCTAAAACAAGACTCATTGGCCGGCCTGGCCTTCCCTAATTTTGGTAAAAGGCGGATAAGCAGTCGGTACGGGAGAGCAGCTACAGTAATTTTAGCGAGCAAATTCCCCCGAGGGGGGGACGAAGGGAGAAGTATATCCTATAGACGATGGGCTAAGTTGCTCGACCGGAGGTAGCTTAGTGTCCTACGCTAAGGTAGCCATATACTTAGCTTATAGCTAATCTTCTGCTCCTATTAGCCCGGATCTAATTTCCTAATCCGCCTTACACCTGAGACTTGAGATGGAACTTGCTATCCTCGCGATGACAATATCAAATGAGATCTGTCATCGGCAAAACCACATCTAACTATCGCTCCTACTCGGAGGAGCGGCATACCTAAAAAAAGAAACCCTTATTCGGATTCGAACCGAAAACTTAGAGTCGAAAAAAGCTTCGCCGTCGTAGAGCGGTCGACCTAAACGAGAGGCGGTGATTCAAAAAGGCCGCGGTAACGCGAATCAACACTTTGATTCACGAGATGGTTGTTCTCTTCCAATCTTACTTCTCAGGGCAGCGAAAGCCGAACCACCATAGCAGGGGAGGTATCTACGTCAGAATCCGCCAAGTCGCCCGCATGGAAGATAACTTGTTCTCCCATAAACTTTTGTCTAAGGGCTGTGATGGCTATCTTGCTTTTGTGAAGGATACATCTAAGGATACAGCTCAGGAGGGTGCTGGGATAGGTGATGCCCAGTATAGGAGGCTTTCACGGCGGATGGATGCCATGTATGAGACGCAGAGCAGGTTTGCTCAGGAGCTCACCCTTGCGTTAGGGACTGCTTTTCGAGGCCTTGGAGCTGATATCCAGTGGCCAGTTTTTGGTGAGGACTCTGCATACCCGCCGCCTGATACTCCACCCACTGAGGGTGATGATGATGATGACTCCGAGTAGGTATACCCTGTGTTCCTTTCTACTACCTTCACTGGGGACAGTGAAGATTTTAAGTTTGGGGGTGGTAGTTAAGGAATATTTTGTGTGTGTCATATAGCTGCATATTCATGATAGTTAGTTCATATAGTTGCATAATTTTTGCCATATAAGTTTTTTTTATAGCTTTATTTGTTTGTCATATCATATAGCTCATGCATATACCATGATCCCTTTTGCAATAATTTATCGACTGAATTGTGATATTGATGCGAGTGTAGTGATAGCATTAAAGTGATATTAAGTTGTGTAGGTTGATATGCATGCTAGAAGCACTTATATTTTCACTAAGTCTTAGAGAATGCTTAAGGGCTAGATTGTAGTTATGATCTGATTATTTTCGAGGATAATCTATTTATTATGCTTAGAATTTGATAATAGGTTCTTAGTGGTAAATGCATGAAAAAGAAAAAAATGGAGTAAAAATGGAATTTGTTGCTAGTTGTGGCTAGGCGTCAAATGGCTAGTAGCCGGCTCGCATGTTATGCGAGTAGTCTTGGGTTGAGCAAGATGGAGCGAAACGCACTTGCTCAGAGAAAAAAAAAAAATTTTTTTTTTGCATAATTGATCAAGAGTGGGCTCTTTGGTATTCGAGTTATTAAGTTCTTAGGGGACTTTGTGCCTAGTGACCTAAGGCTTTTAGAGTCTGGGATCCGCTAACCTAACGCTCGTTACATGGATACCATTGTATAAGTCTTTTGTGGACCTCACTCATTGCACGGTCAAATAAGCATTTGAGTGTAAATAAAAAGCACGATTCCGTAGTAAGCTCTAGAGTTCTTGTAGTGTTGTATATCACTTTGTGCCTAGAATTTTTATTCTTTGTATAATCGTAGGATTGCCTTGAAGATAGTCTAGTCATAGTAATTGGTCTAGTTCCGAAGCATATCTGTTAAGCATTTGCACACACCACGTTTCTGGCTGTATGTCCGTTTGCATGAGTTTGTTGATCTTTAGTGTCTAACTGCATTCGTTGAGACGTGACAATTTGGTTGGTTAATTGTAGTAAGGGGGATCGTTGCATTTTCATATAGATTGCATTCATGCATATTTTTATTTGTTTTGAGTCTGTGACGCTTGAGGACAAGCATCGATTTAAGTTTGGGGGTGTGATAAGTGGCATTTTATACCACTTAGAACGTCTTAAAATGGCTTAAATTGGTGTCTTGAAATCAAGTATTTTGTGTATTTGATGCGTTTTTCTAGTGTTTATGCATTTCAGGGTATTAGTTGCATTTCGGAGGAGGAATCATCAAGAATAAGCCTTGGCATGTGTTCACCATTGCGAGAGGAAGAGAACGGGCAGATTGCGGCGAAGAAACGGAGCAAACCGGGAATTTTTCCAGTAGGGTCCTGCGCGCCCGCGCAGCAATGCTGAGCGGCCGCGCAGCAGCCTTGCGCGCCCGCGCTGAAATGCTGAGCGGCCGCGCAGGGTCGGGGAAAAAGCTGAATTATTTTAGACTTCTACTTCTGTTTGGCTTCCAACTTCTATGTAATCTGAGTTTTATGGGACTATTATATAAGTAGATTTGAGACGTTTTCATAGAGAATAAGAAGGAGATTATGTTTTAAATTGTGTTGGCGCAAGAAGCGAAGGAGATAAGGAAGAAGACCGATTAAGCACACTGTAGCGAAGAGGAAGCATATATTCTTGTGATTCTT
Organism: Apium graveolens; assembly: GCF_009905375.1. Taxonomy (NCBI): domain Eukaryota; kingdom Viridiplantae; phylum Streptophyta; class Magnoliopsida; order Apiales; family Apiaceae; genus Apium; species Apium graveolens. The sequence goes on along the minus strand of NW_027418266.1, from coordinate 17,440 downwards.
GTTTCGTTGTAACGTTGGATGCTAGTTTTCTTACTTTGACTTATTTACTCTTGTGACGTACTCTGTTTTAATATAATTAGTTTAGTTATTATTTTCTTGTGTTGATTATCATGATTTCATATGAACCCATGATGGCGATAAGTTTTATTATGGGCTAATCGTGATCATGGGGTTGCAACGGATTTATTATGAACTTCTTTAGTTAATTGTTTAATACTTTAGTGTGTGATGATTGCATGATATCTAGTATTGGTTGTGCGTATTCGTCTTATGTGCGTCGCGAACATATAAGATAGGGTGTTAATCTCTTGTGAAGCGACGGTGGATCTTGAGATTTAGAACTTGCCATGCTAGCATAGGTTCATGTACGTTGTGCATGATTACTGGGTAACTCTAACAGTTTTATTTGCCCTATGTAATCAAAAGGAATAACTTGTGCTTAAATCATTGTGTTGTCAATTTCTGTAGACATATAGGAACTCAACATAATTGATGACTATTCAACTTCTATCTTAATTGTGGATGCTTGGTAGAATGGTATTAGTACAATGAAAGTTGGCTTTTATCAGTTTCGTGTTAATCGATTAATATCATCACTGTCACATGCTAAAGGTAATAACAATGGCTATAGAAGGAAGTAATAATGAAGTTGTGATCTCATGAGTGTTTTATTATTGATAAGTTGAAGTGTTAGTTAAGTGGTTAATTAAGTAGTTAATTATAGTTAATATTTAATCAACAATTTTAGGTGTTATTATCTTAACATTGAGAAGTAGTCATACATTGGTGAGTGAGTTTAATTAGACAAAAACTTAGTCTGAGTCTCTGAGGGAACGAACTAGAAAGTATTCTATATTATTTGCGAACGCGTATACTTGCGTGAATATTAGTGCGTGATTTCGCCCTAACAATAACACACGCAAGTATACGCGTTCACAAGTAATATAGAATACTTTCTAGTTCGTTCCCACAGAGACTCAGACTAATTATGTTCAATTAAAGTCACTCACCAATGTATGTTTACTTCTCAATGTTAAGACAATAACACTTAGATTTGTTACTAATTATTAACTATAATTAACTATTAAAATTAACCACTTAATTAACACTTCGAATTAATAATATTAAAACACTCATGAGATCACAACTTTATTACTACTTCCTTCAATAGTCATTGTTATTACCCTTAGCATGCAACAGTGATGATATTAATCGAATAACACGAAACTGATAAAAGCCAACTTTCATTGTACTAATACCATTCTACCAAACATCCACAATTAAGATAGAAGTTGAATATGCATCAATTATGTTGAGTCCCTATATGTCTACAGAAATTGACAACATAATGAATTAAGCACAAGTTATTCCTTTTGATTACACAGGGCGAATAAAACGGTTAGAGTTACCCACTAATCATGCAACATCATACATGAACCTATGCTAGCATGGCAAGTTCTAAATCTCAAGATCCACCATCGCTTCACAAGAGATTAACACCCTATCTTATATGTTCGCGACGCACATAAGACGAATACGCACAACCAATACTAGATATCATACAATCATCACACACTAAGGTATTAAACAACTAACTAAAGAATTCCATAGTAAATCCGTTACGACCCCATGATCACGATTAGCCCATGTTAGCACTTATCATCATCATGGGTTCATATAAAAACATGATAAATAAACACAAAAGAATAATAACTAAACTAATTATATTAAACCAGAGTACGTCACAAGAGTAAATAGGTTCAAAGCAAAGAAAACTAGCATCCAACGTTACAACGAAATAAAGAATCACAAGAAAATATGCTTCCTCTTCGTTGCGGTGTGCTAAAACGGTCTTCTTCCTTATCTCCTTCGCTCCTCGATTAATACAACGATTCAACACACGTGAAACGTCTCTGAAATCTACTTATATAGAAGTCACATAAAACTCAGATTACTTAGAAGTTAGAAGCCAAACAGAAATAGGAGTCTAAAATAAATATTAAAATTTCCCGACCCTGCGCGGCCGCTCAGCATAGCTGAGCGGGCGCTCAGCTTCCTACGCGGCCACATAGCATAGCTGGGCGGGCACTCAGCTTCCTGCGCGGCCGCTCAGCATAGCTGAGCGGGCGCTCAGACCCCTACTGGAAAATGTCTGGTTTTTGCTCCGTTTCTTCGCTGTAATCTGCTCCTCTCTTCCCTCTCGCAATGCTAGACACATGCCAAGGCTTATTATTGATGATTACTCCCCCGAAATGCAACTATTACCCTGAAACGCACAAACACTAGAAAAACGCATCAAATACACAAAATACTTGATTTCAAGACACCAATTTAAGGTATTTTAAGACGTTCTAAGTGGTATAAAATGCCACTTATCACCGCACAGGACAAACCGTACACCAGATTGAAAAAGTCGAAACATGGAAAATGCTCGAAATATTGCAATTAGGTTAGGAAGGAGTTCTCGGAAGAGTTTAGGGTTATAAAAAAGTAAAAATGGGTGAAGTCGGTTGGTTCTCGATTATATAAAATAGTTCATAATTACTCGGAAAAAGAATTTATAAAATCCATAAATTCCCTATAAAATCATAAATCAATATAAAAATAAATAGGAAGATATGACAATTATCTATATTTTATTTTGGACATATAAAAATTAAAATAGTCAATTTATATTATTTTTAAACATCCAAAAACATATATCACTTAACAAATACTTCACAGAATAAATACGGAACATGCATAATATTTATTTATTTACAAAATAATTACACGATATATCCTAGATATTACAGATAAGGGGAAAGGTTTGGAGGAGGAGCATCCGGGTAGGAGTGGTCCGGGTCTTAACGAGAGAGTTGCCCGGTTTATAGCTGAAATTCCATCTCACACTGAGTGGAAGGAAATGAATGCGGCCGGATTCGATGCTGTTATGAAGGACTGCACCCGGCTGTAGGGCCAGGTATAATATTTTTGTACTTCTTATTTTTTTTCCTTTGAATCTTCCTTAGATAATTCTTTACTTGTTTGTAGCTTGGTGCTTCTATGGCCGGAGCCGCTGCTATTTCGTACACCGAACTGAAGAATGCCTGAGCTATTATTACTGAGAAGAATAAGGAGCTTGGGGAACTCAAAGATGATCTTTTTACCAAGGACTTGTCTATGTCCGGGTTAAACAAGTATCTTAATGATGTGATAATCCGGGCTGAGAATGCTGAGAAAGAGTCTACGAACGTTAAATCCGAATTGGCCGAGCTCTGGGAGCAGCTTCAATCTATGAAGCCGAAGTCTGAGGTTATCGAGGCCTACAAAAAGTCTGCGGAGAACGAAAAGGCTATTTCTCGTGCCGGCGCACCGGAGATCGCTCGTTGTTGGATCATTGTCGAGATGCACATAAAGATGGACCCTGAGGCAGACTTTGGCAGCTTTTGTCAAAAGTTTATTAAGGCTAAACAGAACATCGAAGCAGGACTGGGTGAGCCGGAGTAGTTTGATGGTCCGTGCACTAGTTTCCTTCCGGAGAATGGCCCGGAGTCTTAGTTTCTTTTATGTAATTCTGGATTGTTTGCAATTAACTTTGTTATTCTCTGTAACTTTAGATTTCGCTTGTACTATTGTCCGAACATCTTTTATCCCGGTTGCTATTTTAATTTGCTTTTATTGCTTTCCTTTTGTTTTTTCCTTGATCAATATTTGTTCGTATTTTCCTGTCGTAAAAATAATATGATAGTCCGGGTTCAAGTTTTGTTTTAGAAAATTTTTTTAAGTAAAAATAGGTGGCTAGTCAGGGTTTATGGTTGACCCCGGACTGAGTTTGCTTCTACTTAGAGAAATAGGTCTAAGTAAAATAGTTGGCTAGTCCGGGTTTATTGTTGATCCCGGACTTAGGTTGCTTTTACTTAGAGAAATAACTATAAGTAAAATAGGTGGCTAGTCTGGGTTCAAAGTTGACCAGGACTAAGGTTGCTTTTACTTAGAGAATTAACTCTAAGTAAAATAAGTGGCTAGTCCGGGTTCAAGGTTGATCCAGGACTGTGGTTGCTTTTACTTAGAGAAATAACTCTAAGTAAAATAGGTGGCTAGTACGGGTTCAGGATTGACCAGGACTGATGTTGCTTTTACTTAGGGAATTAACTCTAAGTAAAATAAGTGGCTAGTCTGGGTTCAAGGTTGACCCAGGACTGAGGTTGCTTTTATTTAGAGGAATATCTCAAAGTAAAATAGGTGGATGGTCCGGGTTCAAGGTTGATCCGGGACTGAAGTTACTTTCACTTAGAGGAATATATCTAAGTAAAATAGTTGGCTAGTCCGGGATCAAGGTTGAACCAGGACTGAGGTTACTTTTACTTAGAGAAATAACTCTAAGTAAAATAGGTGGCTAGTCCGGGTTCAGGGTTGACCAGGACTGAGGTTGCTTTTACTTAGAGAATTAACTCTAAGTAAAATAAGTGGCTAGTCCGGGTTCAAGGCTGACCCAGGACTGAGGTTGCTTTTATTTAGAGTAATATCTCTAAGTAAAATAGGTGGATGGTCCGGGTTCAAGGTTGAACCAGGACTGAGGTTGATTTCACTTAGAGGAATATCCCTAAGTAAATAGGTGGCTAGTCTGGGTTCAAGGTTGAACCGGTATTGAGGTTTCTTTTACTTAGAGAAATAACTCTTACTTTTATTATCGAGGTTGCTAGTCCGGGTTCATGGTTGACCCCGGACTGTGATTGCTCGTAAAAAATTTCTAAGTAAAATAAAAAGTGTTTTTCTTTGATTTTAAATTTTCTTCATACAAAATATAGAGTAATAAAGTGTTTGCTTATCATAGGCTACAAGTGTTTGGTTGCTGGGGTTGCTTTTCTCCATGAAACTGGTAAAACTTTCTTAGCTTGAGTCCATGCCAGGTGTTGAGAACTTCAGAGTCATCCATATTCATTAGCTTGTAAGTTCATGGTCTTATGATTTCTTTGACCTTATATGGTCCTTCCCATTTGAGAATTAGCTTTCCAGTGTTTGTAGGATCCGAGGCTTCTGTGTCTCGAAGAACCAGGTCTCCAACTTGAAATTTTTTAACTCTGGACTTCTTGCTAAGTGCTCTTTTGTTTTTTCTTTATATTTCTCCACTTTTGCTACTGCTTGGTCCTGGACTTCATCAATTAGCTCCATATTTATTCTGAGTCCCTCTTTGTTGGTTATTTCATCGAAGTTTATCGCTCTGTGAGAAGGTGATCCTACCTCGATGGGTAGCATTGCTTCTGTACCATAGGCTAGCTTGAATGGAGTTTCTCATGTGCTTGTCCGGGGGCTTGTCCTATAGGACCATAATACAATTGGAAGTTCTTCTGGCCATTTGCTCTTGCTTTTTTTTAAATTCTCAATGCCTCGGAGCAGGATTCTGTTTATGACTTCTACTTGACCATTTCCTTGGGGATATGATACTGATGATTTTTTATGCTTGATCCCGCGTTCTTGTAGGTAGGACTCGAATTCTGATCCGACAAACTGTGGCCCATTGTCTGATACTAGGACTCTTGGGATCCCGAACCTCATCAAAATATTGTCCATAAACTTTATGCAGTCTTGCTGGTTGATTGTCCTCATTGCTTTTGTTTCGACCCATTTAGTCATGTAATCAATTGAAACCAACAAGTACCTGAGATCTCATCTTGCCCGGGGAAATGGTCTCATGATATCAATACCCCAAACAGCGAAAAGGATTGGAGACAAGACTGAGGAGGGTAGGACTGGGATCATCCGAGACACATTACTGAAGAGTTGGTATTCTTTGCATTTTTTACGAACTCTACTGCATCCTGATGAATAGTTGGCCAGTAGTAGCCTTATCTTATGATCTTATGAGCTAGGGCCTTTACAGAGATGTGATCTCCGTAGATCCCTTCGTGGACTTCCATCAAACAGTAGTTAGCTTCTTCTGGGCCGACACATTTCAAAATAGGGGATGAGAAGGTTCAGCGGTATAGTAGTCCTTCTTCGAGAAAGAACTTGGCTGCTTTGGATTTTAGTCTTTGAGCCTTTCCTTTGTCATCTGGGAGCTCTCCTTTCTCCAAGTAGTTAATGAAATGAGTCATCCATTTTTGGTTGTTCTTAATTTACAGGACTTCTTCAACTTCAATAGATGGTTTTTGCAATTCTTCGAAGTAAACTGAGCAGTCCAGGTCTGATGAGTTCCGGACTAGCTTGGATAAAGTATCCGCTTCCTCATTTTCTTCTCGACATATTTACAGGACTTGATGTCTTTGGATTAATTCTAGGTAGCTTTGAACCAGTGCCTAATACTTTTCCAGAATTGGGTCTTTTGCTATGTATTATCCATTTGTTTGCTTGACCACTATCTGGGAGTCGCTGTAGATGTTTAAGTCCTGGACTCTAAAAGTCCTGGAAAGCTTCAGTCCCGCAATCAATGCCTCATATTCCGCCTGGTTGTTCGTTTCTGGGAAGCCGAATGATATAGCTGTTTGTATCACGAATCGCTCAGGGCTCTTTAGGACGAGTCTGACTCCCGACCTTTCGCTTGTTGATGAACCGTCTACTTTCAAGGTCCAGGCTCCTGGGCTTGTATTTTAACTGCTCTCTGGGTCTATGCTCATAGGTTTTGGTTATGACTCTTTTCGAGACATCTAGCTTGTGAATTATTTTCCTTAAAGGCTGGTTTGTGACTACCCTGATTTCTCTTCCTTGGAAGTAGTTTCTGAGCTTTCTTGATGTTGTGACCAGGGGAAGGAAATTTTTTCTAGACTTGGGTACCTAGTCTTCGCATCCTTGAGTACTTGGCTTACATAGTAAACTGGTTGTTATCTTCCATTCTCTTCCCAGATTAGGGCAACCCTAACTGCTAAGGCTCTGGATGATAAGTATAGGTAGAGAGGCTCTCCTAGTTGGGCCTTAGTTAGGACTTAGGAATGGTGGCTGTGAGAGGTATTCCTTGATTTCTTCGAATTCTCTTTGCACTCCAGGGTCCAGTTGACCTCTTTCTTGTTGTTTGCTCCTTTGAGTAGATCAAAGAATGGTAAGCACCTTTCTGCTAGCTTTGAAATAAATTTTCTAAGTTATTCTAGTTAGCCTGCTAGCTTCTGCACATCTCTTTGGGTCATGGGAGCCTTCATCTCCTGGATTGCTTTTATTTTCTCCGGATTGACTTGAATTCCTCGGAACTGATCATGAACCCCAAGAACTTGCCTGCTCCAACTCCGAAGGTATATTTCTCCGAATTCAGCTTGAGTTTATGCTTCTTCAGGTTGTCAAAGCATTATATGTCCTGGGATGGTTGTTGATTTTGCAATCATATCGTCGACGTAGGACTCCAAGTTTCTCCCGATCTAGGATTTGAATATCTTGTTCATTGCTCTTTGGTAAGTGGATCCTGCATTTTTCAGTCCGAATGACAACATCACATAAGCGTAGACTGCTCTGTGAGTTACAAATACTGTCTTAGGTATGTCTTTCAGGTTCATCTTGATCTGGTTGTACCCGGAGAAGGTGTCCATGAAGCTTAGCATGATGTGTCTGGATGTTGCACTATCAGCTGATCAATATTGGGCAGAGGGTATGGGTCCTTCGGGCATGCATCATTTAGGTTGGTGTAGTTGACACATATTCTCCATTTTCCGTTTGACTTCTTGACCATGACCACATTGGCCAACCACTCCGGGTATTTTATTTCTCGGATGATTCCTGCTTTGAGCAACTTCTCTACTTCTTCATTTATTGCCCTTTGCCTTTCCGGGGCAAAGTTTCTTCTTTTTTGCTTGACCGACTTCCTGTTTGAGTTGACTTCCAAGCTGTGCATTGCAATGGACTCATGCAACCCAGGCATATCTCTTGGACTCTAGGCAAACACATCTCTGTACTCCCAGAGCAAGGATATCAGTTCTTCTCTAAAGAATTCTTCGAGTCCGGACCCAACTTTCACTTTCTTTTTAGGACTGATTTCATCAATCTGAATTTCTTCCATTTCTACTGCGGCCTCAATTTTTGTTTGGTCTTGGGTCGAGATCATTTGGTGAATCTGGTCTTCAGTGTTTTTCTTTAAGTAGACATTAGCTTGTGCTGATTCTTTATCTTTGATTGCCTGTATGATAGGATTGGCCTGGTCTGGGACCGGATTTGCTTCGGTAACTACCATGACTTGGTTGCTTTTCAGTTCTTCCGAACTTGGTTTGGCTGCTCTTGGATTCGGATTAGATTCAATTACTTGCACTTATTTGCTTTTTTCTTCCCTTGAGCGGGGCGGTGCTTCTTAATGCTTTGCTGTTTGCGAAGGACTAAGGCTTGACTGTAGCATCTCTCAACAATCTCATAATCTCCTTTTATTTCTCCGACTCCAGTCGGTGTTGGGAATTTGATCTTGAGATGGGAGATTGAAGTTATTTCTTGCATCCTGGTTAAAGCTGTTCGGCCAATTATGCCATTGTAGGATGAAGGAGTACCGATGATATAGAAATTGATGACGTAAGTGACTTGGTTGAGAGCAGTTCCAAAAAGGACAGGTAAGTACAGGGTCCCTTGGAGCAGGAATAAGTTGTTCCCAAATCCATAAAGTGGGTCTTCCCGGAAATCATTTGAGCGGACACTCCCTAACTGTATTTGATCTAAAGTATGTTTGAAGAGAATATTGATCGAAGAGCCGTTGTTAATAAGCATTCTCCTGACTTCATTGTCGAAAATATCCAGAGTTACAACTAAAGCTTTATTGTGGTTAGGATTGACTCCTTCATAGTCCTTATTGCTGAAAGATATCACCACTTCCAGGAATTTTTGTAAGGATAGTACCTCTTCTCTAGAGTCCGTACTCCGTGGTGGGGAGTGGGAGCCTCCTAGGACTACATTTACTACGTTATTTCCTTTCTTTGGCCCTTCCCCTCTTTGGTTGTCGTCCCAGACTAGGTACTTGTTCAGATTCCCTTTCTTGACTTGCTCTTCGATGAAGTACTTAAGTGATAAGCAGTTCTCAGTCTTGTGGCCATGTGTTTAATGATAGTCGCACTGCCTATTATAAGGCCTGCTCTCCGGAGGAGTTTGCATTGACTTTGGGGGGGGGGGTAATAAAACGGTTTGTATTTTATTTCTTTCAAGATTTCCTCCCGGGTCCTGTTTAGGGGAGTCCAGTCTAGCCCCTGATTTGGCTCCTGGGACTGCATGGTTGGTCCCGGGTCACTTTTGGACTCCGTCCTAGGACTGAGCCTTCGGAATATCAGAGTAGTCTGTCTCTCTTGGTTCTGCTGACTTAGCTTGAATTTTTTATCCTAATGGTAACGCCCTTTCGGCTGGTCATCAGAATTCTTGCTCCTAGATCCCCCATTCTGGGTCATCCTCATAGCTTGGAGCACATCAGTTTCTTTGATGAATCTGGAAGCCATGGAGTAGGCTGCCGCCAGACTCTAGGTCTCCTTGTTGATCAGTTTTACTATGCATCTTTCATTATACTCCAGGTCTAAGTTCCTTCTGAAGATGCTGAAAGCCTCCCGCTCATCCAAATTTGAGATCTTGTTTATTGCTTCCTGGAAATGCCTCATATAGGCAGAGAGGGACTCATTGTCATGTTGCCGTATGGTTTTAAGGTGACACAAGTGCATCTCATATGTCTTGTTTGCTTGGAACCTCCTGAGAAAGGCCCCGCGGAACTTCTTCCAGCTCTATATACTTCGGGACGGTATCCTGCTAAACTATCTTTGGGCCCCTCCCTTAAGAATCGATGCGAAGAACCTGGATTTTGTTAAATCATTGTAGTAGTATATTTGTGCAATCTGCTTGAAGTAATTCAGGTGTTCTTCGGGGTCCCCCAATCCATCACAAGAATCAAAGTTGTAATGTTTTAAATTCTTTTGCCGGGGAATAGCCTCCAAGGAGTGGCTGAATGGTGTCAGAGTCTCCCCAATTTCCATTCCAGAATCTTTGTCCATTTTCCTTTGTAGTTCATAGATCATAACCTTGAGATCTTTCTACTTCTCCTCATCATCATTTGAAATGAAATCGGGAGTGGGCTCCCTCCGGGTCCTCTTGGCCCTGGACTTGGCTAGTAGCTTCTCTTCTTCTAACTGCATCCTCCTTTGGATTTTTAGTTCAAGTTTTGCTTCTTCTTCCTCTCTGGTTTGTTCCATCATCTCTTCCAACCTCTTCTGCTTGGCTGCTTCTGTTTTTTCTTATTGCCCTAATCCTTTTGGTTCTTCTTCCTCTTAGCTCCAATGCGGTCAAATATAGATCTCTTGGATTGCTGGGAGTCCCCGGACTCCTCCGGTTCCTCCTCTAGTTCGACTTCCTTCTGGATCCGGGCTTGTTGTTGCCTATAGAGTCGGATTGCTTCTGCTAGCTCATTACTGGTGAGGTTGGCCATATGTTCCTCATCCACCGGGATATTAGTATACTTGTATTGGTTCGGCTCAATAAGGCTCTTGGCGTCTCGGGTGTTTACGACTCTCTCAAGAACGGGAGTGTGTGGCAATGGTTGCTCCTGGAGTGTTTCTCGGTCGGCTCCCAGATCTTGAGCCTGGAAGTGGTCCGACTCCTAGACCTGGGTACTAAAAAAGGGTCTCCCAGAAGTATGCTTTCCTTCTCTTACCATTGTTTCCAACAACTAACCAAAATTTTCAACTAACAATCGATATAAGGTTGCTTTTGAAAATAACAGAAACTTTTCAGAAAAATAACAAACAACTTTCTGGGACTAGTACCAACAATTTTCTGGGACTAGTTAACAATATAGTAGGATGAATGTATCTGGGTCTCAGAACACCAAGGCAACATGCGAACAAAGAAAATTCGGGGTCTAAAATAAGTGAAATTATCAATAGCACACACACAAACGTGGCTTTAATTAACGAAATAGGGCTCACACAAACGTGGCCTAAAATAACAAGCACACAAAAATGTGCCTTAAATAAACAACATTCATATTTACGAGAGAGTTTAGTTTCTTGGGCTCTTACAAGTTAAAGAAATGGACTCTTTCAAGAGCTTGCCGATGAAGGTGAATCCAAGGGCACCGAGACCCAAGAATGGAGATCCCTCCTTCTAGCGCCAAATGTTAACTTCTGGTGGTGGGGCTGCTCCTTTGACGTCGTGCCTGGATCCTTCGTTGCAGTGGTGGTGTAGCTGCTGTGGGGCTCCTACAAAATAACACCGGAAGGGGGGTTTGGGTCCCACGGCGCCTCCGATGCGAGAGTAAGAACTCGCTTTTGGGGAAGATGAGGATAAATTGGAATGCAAGGTGTCTGTATGTGTATATGAGTGTAAGAGATTGATTAACCCCAAAACCTTTTCTCATTGGGCTATTTATAGCCCAAGGATAGGGTTTTGGGTTTGGTACCTTTGAATCGTAGTCATTGGTTCTAGGAGCGGAGGACACTTGGCTGGGGTGGATGTCTTACACATGTCAGGATGGGAATGATTGAGGAATGTTCTAAGGATCTCCTGGCATGTGCCCTGATTGTGCTCATGATTGATCAATGACAGCTGCCCCTATCACGCGCTTGGGCGTGTGCCCCACGTGCTAGGACTTCTCAAGGTTGGGCTGTCGGGACTAGACAGTCTGGACTAGTTGTGTGCGGGACTAGATGGAGCTGGGAGTCCGGACCTAGTCCTTCTAGGAGCCATATGTGCTATCACCCAGAATTGTGAAACATTAGAAAATGAGGACATTATTGTGGACTCTCGAGTCTGACTCAAACTTGCAAAAGAATCTAAGTGGAATGGACCGGGAAAGATAAAATTGACAACATATGATGGAGCAAATAGGATAAAGGTAGCTAAATTTTCGCTAAATTAGCAACATATTGGCCCGGTGTTAAAAAATGACAGCTTGGTGGCTAATTTTATCTTTTACCTTTTGAATACATGTGGCGTCCATCAATATCTGTTAAGTATGGGCCGTTAAGTCTAAAAAAATATTAATTAAAGGGTATTTTAGAATCTATATATCTATATACTTACAGTAAAATTATGTATATGTATAGTTACAGTAAAGTTCGTTTCCAGCCGGCGGTGAAGAGAGATTATTATCCATTATTTCTAATTAAGGTGAAGTTCAAGACTGACAATGATCCATCTTGATCGAATGGTTTTCAAATATCTTGAAAAACTATAGACCTTTCGGAATTAGCTGAACTAGATTGAAGTTGATCATCACTAACAAGTCTGAATCAGTTGGCAATGAAATAATATCCATGTTGTTGATGATTGGAGAACAAACTGATGAACTAAAGTTGCTTTAAGATGGATTCGGCCACCGACTTTCGGCGCAAATCCTTGCTCAAAATTCTATTTCAATGGCCACAATTTTGCTTTTCCTTTGTCAGTTCAGTGACTAACGCTAATTAGGTTTCCTCATATGAAAATGTTTTCCAACTTTGTGATATAATTTTTTAGATAATTTATGAGAATTATCTGAAATACCCTTTAATTAATTAGTTTTTTAAAAATGTTATTTAGTAAAAATAAATACTAATTCAGTATAAATAATAATTAAAAACAGCAAAACAGAGTGATCATGAACATGAGTATGCAATATTTACCATTTATAATTAAAAGTTATTGTTAATTTTTCCACTTTTGACGGGATCATACAATTGAGCGACGTGAATTATATATTTTGAGCAGCATGATCATGCAGTACTCAACGTCATCATTTCTTTTCTATTTACGTATTTATCACGCTCTTAATATGCACCAAAAATGCTAATATTAGAGCTCAATCAAGTGACCTAAAATTCAATGCTATAATGCCTATTTGATTGAATTTTAGTATTCAGTACTTATATGTAGCAACACCTCAAATCTTTTATTTTTAAAAATTTTCATTCATGATAAAATGATTGTTTCTCTCGTGTGTCTCATCTCGTGTTAATAATTAATTTTTTAGCATGCATATGTACCTTGTAGTGTACTGTACAGGTAATGAACGAAAAAATACTAGAATTCGTGCAAATTGTGCACGAGTAATGAAACTAGTTTATTTTTATATTAGCATAAATAACCCAAATAACATTGAAATAATTCTCAAAATACACTTGTGCTGTTCTTGCTGGCACCGCTATACACATAGCCTTATAGAATGATCAAGTGACTCTGCTGTTCTAATGAAGTCTTTGAGAATTGAGTTGTTTTTGTCAATAAGTTCTCTTGCTGCTGATCTCTTCTGTATGTCTTTGCAGTAATTTCTAAATGAAATTATTTTTAGATTTGAGCAATAGTAGTAATAGTAGTTTATGTATTAACATTTGATTTAAGCTAAATAGGCTTCATTTAGAAGTAAAAATTCTGAAGTAAAACCATGTGTGATAAAACTAAACTATCATAAGGTACATAGTACAAAAAAATTAAGAATAGCTTGACCTTACAATATGAAAATCCAGCCTAAATCCTTTTATTATGAATATCAGTTCATATCGTTTCCTGTCCATGCACCATTAAGCATGATCCGGGGTAGCATAAGGAGGAGTTGGCGCAGAAGCCACACGACGGCCGCGCTCTGACCTGCTGTTTTCTGCAAATTTAACACTTCCCTGATGCATACCCTTCTGCTTCTCATCTTCAGTCCACTCAGAAACATAGTAATGTTCTTCACTACCTTTAACGACATCTCTTGATGGTGGAAGAAACATACTACCCCACTGAGGAAAGTGAACAAATGCCACAGGCACGGTGCAAGCTACTATCATAATTCCCATGTATGTTAAGCCCATTGCTGTCGATAACTGTGAGCTCGTAAAGAACAGAAGCTGTGTCAATCCTGACCCAAAATTCCTTCCTGCACCGGTCATACCGGATATAATTCCTAAGGATCGACGTGAAATGAAAGGAATGATGCCAAAAGTGGCGCCGCATGCAGCTTGAACTCCGACAGAAAAGATAATCATCATTGTTATAGCAATTGGAAGGGAATTAGAGAGGCCAAGGAAGATACAGAACAGTCCTCCTAATGTTTGTAGTATCCAGAGAGTCCACAGCCTTCCCCTCATTCCCAACCTTCGCGCAGCCACATCCGAAGCGTATCCACCAAAGGGGCGAGCCAGAAGGTTAGCCATACCAAATGTAGCAGCAATAATGCCAGCAGTTTGGAGTTTTAGATCAAATCTGTCACAGTATTGGACATTTCACAAGGTTACTTTAAATGATAAAAAAAATATTATTATTCTAAATATTAATACAATATAAAAAAGAATAGTACCTGTCAAAAAAGTATTCAGCAATGACATTGTCAGTCGACAATTCCACACCCATAGAGTATCCATACAAAAGGACAAATATCCATGTTCTGTAATTGGTGATAGCATACCAGAACACCTGAACATTGAAAAGAACACAAGTCAATTATTCAGAAACGAACAATTTGAACAGGTTCTGAATTCAGAACTCGTATTAAAAATGTTACCAAGGAATAAGGTGTTATCCAAACTAACCTTGGAGAATTTATCTTTCGAAACATCACCCTTCTTTTGTAAAGTACCTAAATTCCCATCAGGCAAGTCTTGACCAAGTGTCAACACCAAGATCCCCATGATCACATGAAGCCAACCAGGGATGAAAAAGGCGATCCTCCAGGCAGTGAATGGAGTAGCTCCTGCACGTTGGATCATGTCGTAGAGAAGAGGCATGAGCAATTGAGTTGCTCCTCCGCCCATGTTTCCCCATCCGGCTGCAGTACCATTCACGGTGCCTATAATCTTACCATTGAACATGGTGCTCATCCAATACTGACACGTAACAAATGTCGCGAGGGAGAAGCCAATCATGAACCTGACAGCTATATAACCGCTGGCATCCGCCACAAATGACATACAAAACACAGTTGGGGCTGTAAGCATGATGACAAATGCACAGCCATATCGCGGTCCCAAAAGATCACAAACTGCTCCCATTACAAGCCTAGAGAAAATGCTGCCAGACACCGAAGCCACTCCAGCATTTCCAACATCCCCTTTTGTAAGGTTGAGATTATCGCGAATGACTGGGACTAGTGGAACAGCAGCAAATGTGGACACAAAACAGGTAAAAAAAGAAATCCAAGAAAGATGAAAAGTCCTCATGTGAGGATTGGCAAAGGAAAATAGCTTGAACGCTTTAGCCTTGTGTTCTGAATCAACTGGTAAATCAAATTTTGCTGTTGTATCAGTTGGTACCATCGGTGAAGCCACTGCGAAAGCCAGAACAGGCTCTCGTCCAGTGACTCCATGCATTGAGCTCCCTGGTGATCCTTCAATATCACCCATTTTTCTTTAATTACCAGTGCTTGATGTGATATAAAGCTTGAGAAAGTTAGTGCATTACTCTCAAGTATTGTTTGAAAGGATGTTCTGGATATTTCTTGAGATGTCTTGCTTTATATAGGCCTTCATGGTTGACATTTTAAGTTTCTGATAAACCCTGTATAAGCCAGTGAAGATTACCAATGGTTGCATTATGCAACATCTCTAATATAATAATTGTTAGGTCCCAATTTGTTTGTAGAAGGGGGGGTTGAATGCAAACAATACCGTTTCGTCGAATAAAATGCGGAATAAAATTGTGAAACAAAATTCAAGTTAAATAAAACTTTTATTAAACTTGAAAGGTGTTACAACTACGGTATCGATTACAAGGGATTAATCTCAAATCAATTATTACAAATTTAGAATAAATTCGACATGAACTTTTTCTATTTTTGTAATTAAAAGATCAAATGCTAAAAGCGATTTGAGATTAAGTTCTAGGGATTTTAATCCGCTAGATTGATATACAAGAACAAGATAAGTAATTCTAGTGGTTTGGATTTAACATTAACAAACTAGAATATTTGATCTTGAATAAGCAGAGGAATGATGAAATATTTTCTTTTGTTTTCTGCTGTGTTTTCTTGTTCTGTATATGCTCTGTTTTTTTTGCTGAGTTAATAGTTGATATTGTCTTCTGCTTCCTTTTAAATCAATCACAGCCGAAGTTGTTGAGAACTGGTGTGACAATCTATTTGAGCTTGAATGACTTTCGGTGAGACAATCTATTAGAGCTAGGAAGACAATTAAAATGAACTAGCAAGACTTTCGGTATGACTATTGATTGTCATACCGATTGTCATAGTAGTACAATTGAAATTGTTTTTCTGAATACATAATTGATTTTAATCTAATTGAAAATTCTATCAATACAATCAACTGAATTAGCAAGACATTCGGTATGACTATCAATTGTCATACCGATTGTCATACTAGTACAATCAGTTGTCTTATTTAGAATTATCACAGATTTTAATCAATTAACATTCTGAAAATCCTTAATATTAATTCTAAATTAATTAATCAATTTAATTCAATTAATCAATAAATTAATCCTTGCAGATATAATTTATTTTCTTAATTAAATTATATGACTTAATTAATTAATAGAGAATTAATACTAACCCTGAGCAGCATCCATTCTTCTGACAATCTTCTGAAAGTCACTGAGACTTATGAATCAATTCCGTCACTTCAATGCTGACACTCGATGTACTGTCTGGTTCATGAGTGACTAACTTTTGTGACGTTTCTTCATGTCTTGACTTTGTTGTTCTGATTGAATCCTTGTAATAAATGATACCTTGACGAGATCTCTGTCACTTGATTAAATCCACGATCTTGATTTATATCACTGAGGCATGATCAAATTCTTGAACTTCTTCCAGTGAATCTTCAAGTCTGCAGATGAACAATGTTTCTTTATTCTTTGACAGATGTTACTTTGTGAGATCTCTCTGATGCTTGATCCACTATTTACTTATTATATTCTTATTTGAGTTGAGTTAAATACTCGAATGAACGAGTAGGCTATGACATATGCCTTTCAATCTCCCCCTATTTGCTTGTTAGACAATAACAACAAATACCTAGAGGATAACTCAACTAACAAATAAGAAAAAGATATAAACAGTAATGTAAAGTAAATAGCAGAAAAGTTCTGGATTATATTTAACATTTTCCAGATTCCAAATGAAATTTACTAGTGAATACAAGATAGATGTTCCTCTAGCCTGAACATATAACTACATTAGACTATTTTGATTCATAACGCTCTAATCATATTACATTGAGTTTTGAGCTAATTGACTTTAACTGTCTTCTCTTCTGACTTCACCTTCTTCTAAATCTTGAAGCAATTCCTTGTCAAAGATACGATCTTTTTCTGAAGTGAAGCTTGCAGGTCTGACTGGTTGAATTCCAACTGTCTTCAACTTATTCTTGAGTTGATTGTACCTTTTAACATTCTTCTCACAATAAGCTTGAATCAAGTCAGCAGCTTGAGTCTTCAACATGGATGAATATCCAGCAGTTCTCAAATGATGTTCCATCCAGACCAGATGCTTAGCTGAGTAGTCTTTAAGAGATTGTACATCTAGTTGACAGATTTGAAGACAATCAGACTTAAAGAATCTCACTTGATGAGGATTGTTGACCACTTGAGGACTAGCTCTGCTGGCAAATCTTTA